>NW_026735330.1:0-140000 GCF_949786415.1 Peromyscus eremicus
GCGTCTTTTCCCAGCAAGTACAGTGTATTGGACGGAATAGGAGCTACTGTTCTTGTCAGTTTCCTAAGCAGAGTTGAACTACATATGGTCCTTGTGTGTAGGAAGCACAGTTCTTTTGTTCTGAGCAAGCTCACTGTTTGGACCCCATAGGAAACACAGTAGAGTAGAAGAGTGCTCTTTTCTCTAAAGCAGTGTGTTTCTTGTAAGGCGAGCTAGCGTTTGTTTCCCAGTCCTAAATGGAGTTGAATCACATGCAGTTTCTGGTCCTACGAGCAAGAGTTGTTTTCTGGTAAGGAAAGTCACTATTGCGCTCCCATTGCCATACACAGTGCAAATAGCACATGCGTCTGTTCCCAGCAAGTACAGTGTATTGGACTGAAGAGGAGCTACTGTTCTTGTCAGTTTCCTAAGCAGAGTTGAACTAGATATGGCCCGTGTGTCTAGGAAGCACAGTTCATTTGTTCTGAGCAAGCTCACTGTTCTGGTCCTACAGGAAACACAGTAGAGTAGAAGAGTGCTCTTTTCTCTAAAGCAGAGTGTGTTTCTTGTAAGGCGAGCTCGCGTTTGTTTCCCAGTCCTAAATGGAGTTGAATCACAGACAGTTACTGGTCCTACGAGCAAGAAATGTTTTCTGGTAATGAAAGTCATTATTGTGCTCCCATTGCCATACACAGTGCAAATAGCACATGTGTCTGTTCGCAGCAAGTACAGTGTATTGGACTGAAGAGGAGCTACTGTTCTTGTCAGGTTCCTAAGCAGAGTTGAACTAGATATGGCCCGTGTGTGTAGGAAGCCAGTTCTTATGTTATGAGCACGCTCACTCTTCTGGCCCTATAGGAAGCACAGTAGAGTAGAAGAGTGCTCTTTTCTCAAAAGCAGAGTGTGTTTCTTGTAAAGCGAGCTAGAGTTTGTTTCCCAGCCCAAAATGGAGTTGAGTCACATGTAGTTTTTTGTTCTATGAGCAAGAGTTGTTTTCTGGTAAGACGAGTCACTATTGTGCTCCCATTGCCATACACAGTGCAAATAGTACTGGCGTTTGTTCCCAGCAAGTACAGTGTATTGGACTGAAGAGGATCTACTGTTCTTGTCAGTTTCCTAAGCAGAGTTGAACTAGATATGGCCCGTGTGTGGGAAGCACAGTTCTTTTGTTCTGAGCAAGCTCACTGTTCTGGCCCTGTAGGAAACACAGCAGAGTAGAAGAGTGCTCTTTTTCTAAAGCAGAGTGTGTTTCTTGTAAGGCGAGCTAGCATTTGTTTCCCAGTCCTAAATGGCGTTGAATCACATGCAGTTTGTGGTCCTACGAGCAAGACTTGTTTTCTGCTAAGAAGAATCACTATTGTGCTCTCAATGTCATATACAGTGCAAATAGCATTGGCGTCGGTTCCCAACATGTACAGTGTATTGGACTGAAGAGAATCTACTGTTCTTGTCAGGTTCCTAAGCAGAATTGAACTAGATATGGTCGTGTGTGTAGGAAGCACAGTTCTTTTGTTCTGAGCAAGTACACTGTTCTGGCCCTATAGGAAACACAGTAGAGTAGAAGAGTGCTCTTTTCTCAAAAGCAGAGTCTGTTTTGTGTAAGGCGAGCTAGCGTTTCTTTCCCAGTCCTAAATGGAGTTGAATCACATGCAGTTTCAGGTCCTACGAACAAGAGTTGTTTTCTGGTAAGGGAAGTCACTATTGTGCTCCCATTGCCATACACAGTGCAAATAGCCTTCCCGTCTCTTCCCAGCAAGTACAGTGTATTGGACTGAAGAGGAGCTATTGTTCTTGTCAGTTTCCTAAGAAGAGTTGAACTAGATATGGCCCCTGTGTGTAGGAAGCACAGTTCTTTTTTTTCTGAGCAAGCTCACTGTTCTGGCCCTATAGGAAACACAGTAGAGTGGAACAGTGCTCTTTTCTCAAAAGCAGAGTGTGTTTCTTGTAAAGCGAGCTAGAGTTTGTTTCCCAGTCCTAAATGGAGTTGAGTCACATGCAATTTTTTGTTCTATGAGCAAGAGTTGTTTTCTGGTAAGAAGAGTCACTATTGTGCTCCAATTGCCATACACAGTGTAAATAGCACTCGCGTCTGCTCCCAGCAAGTACAGTGTATTGGACTGAAGAGGAGCTACTGTTCTTGTCAGTTTCCTAAGCAGAGTTGAACTACATATGGTCCGTGTGTGTAGGAAGCACAGTTCTTTTGTTCTGAGCAAGCTCACTGTTTGGACCCCATAGGAAACACAGTAGAGTAGAAGAGTGCTCTTTTCTCTAAAGCAGTGTGTTTCTTGTAAGGCGAGCTAGCGTTTGTTTCCCAGTCCTAAATGGAGTTGAATGACATGCAGTTTCTGGTCCTACGAGCAAGAGTTGTTTTCTGGTAAGGAAAGTCACTATTGCGCTCCCATTGCCATACACAGTGCAAATAGCACATGCGTCTGTTCCCAGCAAGTACAGTGTATTGGACTGAAGAGGAGCTACTGTTCTTGTCAGTTTCCTAAGCAGAGTTGAACTAGATATGGCCCGTGTGTCTAGGAAGCACAGTTCATTTGTTCTGAGCAAGCTCACTGTTCTGGCCCTATAGGAAACACAGTAGAGTAGAAGAGTGCTCTTTTCTCAAAAGTAGAATGTGTTTCTTGTAAGGTGAGCTAGAGTTTGTTTCCCAGTCCTAAATGGAGTTGAATCACAGACAGTTTTTGGTCCTAAGAGCAAGAGTTGTTTTCTGTTAAGGAAAGTCACTATTGCGCTCTCATTGCCATACACAGTGCAAATAGCACTCGCGTCTGTTCCCAGCAAGTACAGTGTATTGGACTGAAGAGGAGCTACTGTTCTTGTCAGTTTCCTAAGCAGAGTTGAACTAGTTATGGCCCGTGTGTAGGAAGCACAGTTCTTTTGTTCTGAGCAAGCTCACTGTTGGGACCCCATAGGAAACCCAGTAGAGTAGATGAGTGCTCTTTTCTCAAAAGCAGAGTGTGTTTCTTGTAGGTGAGCTAGCATTTGTTTCCCAGTCCTAAATGGAGTTGAATCCCATGCAGTTTCTGGTCCTACGAGCAAGACTTGTTTTCTGGTAAGAAGAATCACTATTGTGCTCTCAATGTCATATACAGTGCAAATAGCATTGGCGTCGGTTCCCAACATGTACAGTGTATTGGACTGAAGAGAATCTACTGTTCTTGTCAGGTTCCTAAGCAGAATTGAACTAGATATGGTCGTGTGTGTAGGAAGCACAGTTCTTTTGTTCTGAGCAAGTACACTGTTCTGGCCCTATAGGAAACACAGTAGAGTAGAAGAGTGCTCTTTTCTCAAAAGCAGAGTCTGTTTTTTGTAAGGCGAGCTAGCGTTTCTTTCCCAGTCCTAAATGGAGTTGAATCACATGCAGTTTCAGGTCCTACGAACAAGAGTTGTTTTCTGGTAAGGGAAGTCACTATTGTGCTCCCATTGCCATACACAGTGCAAATAGCCCTCCCGTCTCTTCCCAGCAAGTACAGTGTATTGGACTGAAGAGGAGCTATTGTTCTTGTCAGTTTCCTAAGAAGAGTTGAACTAGATATGGCCCCTGTGTGTAGGAAGCACAGTTCTTTTTTTCTGAGCAAGCTCACTGTTCTGGCCCTATAGGAAACACAGTAGAGTGGAACAGTGCTCTTTTCTCAAAAGCAGAGTGTGTTTCTTGTAAAGCGAGCTAGAGTTTGTTTCCCAGTCCTAAATGGAGTTGAGTCACATGCAATTTTTTGTTCTATGAGCAAGAGTTGTTTTCTGGTAAGAAGAGTCACTATTGTGCTCCAATTGCCATACACAGTGTAAATAGCACTCGCGTCTGTTCCCAGCAAGTACAGTGTATTAGACTGAAGAGGAGCTACTGTTCTTGTCAGTTTCCTAAGCAGAGTTGAATTACATATGGTCCGTGTGTGTAGGAAGCACAGTTTTTTTGTTCTGAGCAAGCTCACTGTTTGGACCCCATAGGAAACACAGTAGAGTAGAAGAGTGCTCTTTTCTCTAAAGCAGTGTGTTTCTTGTAAGGCGAGCTAACGTTTGTTTCCCAGTCCTAAATGGAGTTGAATCACATGCAGTTTCTGGTCCTACGAGCAAGAGTTGTTTTCTGGTAAGGAAAGTCACTATTGCGCTCCCATTGCCATACACAGTGCAAATAGCACATGCGTCTGTTCCCAGCAAGTACAGGGAATTGGACTGAAGAGGAGCTACTGTTCTTCTCAGTTTCCTAAGCAGAGTTGAACTAGATATGGCCCGTGTGTCTAGGAAGCACAGTTCATTTGTTCTGAGCAAGCTAACTGTTCTGCCCTATAGGAAACACAGTAGAGTAGAAGAGTGCTCTTTTCTCAAAAGCAGAGTGTGTTTCTTGTAAGGTGAGCTAGAGTTTGTTTCCCAGTCCTAAATGGAGTTGAGTCACATGCAGTTTCTGGTCGTATGAGCAAGAGTTGATTTCTGGTAAGATGAGTCACTATTGTGCTCCAATTTCCATACACAGTGCAAATAGCACGCACGTCTGTTCTCAGCAAGTACAGTGTATCGGACTGAAGAGGAGCTGCTGTTCTTGTCAGTTTCCTAAGCAGAGTTGAACTAGATATGGCCCGTGTGTTTAGGAAGCACAGTTATTATGTTCTGAGCAAGCTCACTGTACTGGCCCTATAGGAAACACAGTAGAGTAGAAAAGTGCTCTTTTCTCTAAAGCAGAGTGTGTTTCTTGTAAGGCGAGCTAGCGTTTGTTTCCTAGTCCTAAATGGAGTTGAATCACATGCAGTTTCTGGTCCTACGAACAAGAGTAGTTTTCTGTTAAGGAAAGTCACTATTGCGCTCCCATTGCCATACACAGGGCAAATAGCACTCGCGTCTTTTCCCAGCAAGTACAGTGTATTGGACGGAATAGGAGCTACTGTTCTTGTCAGTTTCCTAAGCAGAGTTGAACTACATATGGTCCTTGTGTGTAGGAAGCACAGTTCTTTTGTTCTGAGCAAGCTCACTGTTTGGACCCCATAGGAAACACAGTAGAGTAGAAGAGTGCTCTTTTCTCTAAAGCAGTGTGTTTCTTGTAAGGCGAGCTAGCGTTTGTTTCCCAGTCCTAAATGGAGTTGAATCACATGCAGTTTCTGGTCCTACGAGCAAGAGTTGTTTTCTGGTAAGGAAAGTCACTATTGCGCTCCCATTGCCATACACAGTGCAAATAGCACATGCGTCTGTTCCCAGCAAGTACAGTGTATTGGACTGAAGAGGAGCTACTGTTCTTGTCAGTTTCCTAAGCAGAGTTGAACTAGATATGGCCCGTGTGTCTAGGAAGCACAGTTCATTTGTTCTGAGCAAGCTCACTGTTCTGGCCCTATAGGAAACACAGTAGAGTAGAAGAGTGCTCTTTTCTCAAAAGTAGAATGTGTTTCTTGTAAGGTGAGCTAGAGTTTGTTTCCCAGTCCTAAATGGAGTTGAATCACAGACAGTTTTTGGTCCTACGAGCAAGAGTTGTTTTCTGTTAAGGAAAGTCACTATTGCGCTCTCATTGCCATACACAGTGCAAATAGCACTCGCGTCTGTTCCCAGCAAGTACAGTGTATTGGACTGAAGAGGAGCTACTGTTCTTGTCAGTTTCCTAAGCAGAGTTGAACTAGTTATGGCCCGTGTGTAGGAAGCACAGTTCTTTTGTTCTGAGCAAGCTCACTGTTGGGACCCCATAGGAAACCCAGTAGAGTAGATGAGTGCTCTTTTCTCAAAAGCAGAGTGTGTTTCTTGTAGGTGAGCTAGCATTTGTTTCCCAGTCCTAAATGGAGTTGAATCCCATGCAGTTTCTGGTCCTACGAGCAAGACTTGTTTTCTGGTAAGAAGAATCACTATTGTGCTCTCAATGTCATATACAGTGCAAATAGCATTGGCGTCGGTTCCCAACATGTACAGTGTATTGGACTGAAGAGAATCTACTGTTCTTGTCAGGTTCCTAAGCAGAATTGAACTAGATATGGTCGTGTGTGTAGGAAGCACAGTTCTTTTGTTCTGAGCAAGTACACTGTTCTGGCCCTATAGGAAACACAGTAGAGTAGAAGAGTGCTCTTTTCTCAAAAGCAGAGTCTGTTTTTTGTAAGGCGAGCTAGCGTTTCTTTCCCAGTCCTAAATGGAGTTGAATCACATGCAGTTTCAGGTCCTACGAACAAGAGTTGTTTTCTGGTAAGGGAAGTCACTATTGTGCTCCCATTGCCATACACAGTGCAAATAGCCCTCCCGTCTCTTCCCAGCAAGTACAGTGTATTGGACTGAAGAGGAGCTATTGTTCTTGTCAGTTTCCTAAGAAGAGTTGAACTAGATATGGCCCCTGTGTGTAGGAAGCACAGTTCTTTTTTTCTGAGCAAGCTCACTGTTCTGGCCCTATAGGAAACACAGTAGAGTGGAACAGTGCTCTTTTCTCAAAAGCAGAGTGTGTTTCTTGTAAAGCGAGCTAGAGTTTGTTTCCCAGTCCTAAATGGAGTTGAGTCACATGCAATTTTTTGTTCTATGAGCAAGAGTTGTTTTCTGGTAAGAAGAGTCACTATTGTGCTCCAATTGCCATACACAGTGTAAATAGCACTCGCGTCTGTTCCCAGCAAGTACAGTGTATTAGACTGAAGAGGAGCTACTGTTCTTGTCAGTTTCCTAAGCAGAGTTGAATTACATATGGTCCGTGTGTGTAGGAAGCACAGTTTTTTTGTTCTGAGCAAGCTCACTGTTTGGACCCCATAGGAAACACAGTAGAGTAGAAGAGTGCTCTTTTCTCTAAAGCAGTGTGTTTCTTGTAAGGCGAGCTAACGTTTGTTTCCCAGTCCTAAATGGAGTTGAATCACATGCAGTTTCTGGTCCTACGAGCAAGAGTTGTTTTCTGGTAAGGAAAGTCACTATTGCGCTCCCATTGCCATACACAGTGCAAATAGCACATGCGTCTGTTCCCAGCAAGTACAGGGAATTGGACTGAAGAGGAGCTACTGTTCTTCTCAGTTTCCTAAGCAGAGTTGAACTAGATATGGCCCGTGTGTCTAGGAAGCACAGTTCATTTGTTCTGAGCAAGCTAACTGTTCTGCCCTATAGGAAACACAGTAGAGTAGAAGAGTGCTCTTTTCTCAAAAGCAGAGTGTGTTTCTTGTAAGGTGAGCTAGAGTTTGTTTCCCAGTCCTAAATGGAGTTGAGTCACATGCAGTTTCTGGTCGTATGAGCAAGAGTTGATTTCTGGTAAGATGAGTCACTATTGTGCTCCAATTTCCATACACAGTGCAAATAGCACGCACGTCTGTTCTCAGCAAGTACAGTGTATCGGACTGAAGAGGAGCTGCTGTTCTTGTCAGTTTCCTAAGCAGAGTTGAACTAGATATGGCCCGTGTGTTTAGGAAGCACAGTTATTATGTTCTGAGCAAGCTCACTGTACTGGCCCTATAGGAAACACAGTAGAGTAGAAAAGTGCTATTTTCTCTAAAGCAGAGTGTGTTTCTTGTAAGGCGAGCTAGCGTTTGTTTCCTAGTCCTAAATGGAGTTGAATCACATGCAGTTTCTGGTCCTACGAACAAGAGTAGTTTTCTGTTAAGGAAAGTCACTATTGCGCTCCCATTGCCATACACAGGGCAAATAGCACTCGCGTCTTTTCCCAGCAAGTACAGTGTATTGGACGGAATAGGAGCTACTGTTCTTGTCAGTTTCCTAAGCAGAGTTGAACTACATATGGTCCTTGTGTGTAGGAAGCACAGTTCTTTTGTTCTGAGCAAGCTCACTGTTTGGACCCCATAGGAAACACAGTAGAGTAGAAGAGTGCTCTTTTCTCTAAAGCAGTGTGTTTCTTGTAAGGCGAGCTAGCGTTTGTTTCCCAGTCCTAAATGGAGTTGAATCACATGCAGTTTCTGGTCCTACGAGCAAGAGTTGTTTTCTGGTAAGGAAAGTCACTATTGCGCTCCCATTGCCATACACAGTGCAAATAGCACATGCGTCTGTTCCCAGCAAGTACAGTGTATTGGACTGAAGAGGAGCTACTGTTCTTGTCAGTTTCCTAAGCAGAGTTGAACTAGATATGGCCCGTGTGTCTAGGAAGCACAGTTCATTTGTTCTGAGCAAGCTCACTGTTCTGGCCCTATAGGAAACACAGTAGAGTAGAAGAGTGCTCTTTTCTCAAAAGTAGAATGTGTTTCTTGTAAGGTGAGCTAGAGTTTGTTTCCCAGTCCTAAATGGAGTTGAATCACAGACAGTTTTTGGTCCTACGAGCAAGAGTTGTTTTCTGTTAAGGAAAGTCACTATTGCGCTCTCATTGCCATACACAGTGCAAATAGCACTCGCGTCTGTTCCCAGCAAGTACAGTGTATTGGACTGAAGAGGAGCTACTGTTCTTGTCAGTTTCCTAAGCAGAGTTGAACTAGTTATGGCCCGTGTGTAGGAAGCACAGTTCTTTTGTTCTGAGCAAGCTCACTGTTGGGACCCCATAGGAAACCCAGTAGAGTAGATGAGTGCTCTTTTCTCAAAAGCAGAGTGTGTTTCTTGTAGGTGAGCTAGCATTTGTTTCCCAGTCCTAAATGGAGTTGAATCCCATGCAGTTTCTGGTCCTACGAGCAAGACTTGTTTTCTGGTAAGAAGAATCACTATTGTGCTCTCAATGTCATATACAGTGCAAATAGCATTGGCGTCGGTTCCCAACATGTACAGTGTATTGGACTGAAGAGAATCTACTGTTCTTGTCAGGTTCCTAAGCAGAATTGAACTAGATATGGTCGTGTGTGTAGGAAGCACAGTTCTTTTGTTCTGAGCAAGTACACTGTTCTGGCCCTATAGGAAACACAGTAGAGTAGAAGAGTGCTCTTTTCTCAAAAGCAGAGTCTGTTTTTTGTAAGGCGAGCTAGCGTTTCTTTCCCAGTCCTAAATGGAGTTGAATCACATGCAGTTTCAGGTCCTACGAACAAGAGTTGTTTTCTGGTAAGGGAAGTCACTATTGTGCTCCCATTGCCATACACAGTGCAAATAGCCCTCCCGTCTCTTCCCAGCAAGTACAGTGTATTGGACTGAAGAGGAGCTATTGTTCTTGTCAGTTTCCTAAGAAGAGTTGAACTAGATATGGCCCCTGTGTGTAGGAAGCACAGTTCTTTTTTTCTGAGCAAGCTCACTGTTCTGGCCCTATAGGAAACACAGTAGAGTGGAACAGTGCTCTTTTCTCAAAAGCAGAGTGTGTTTCTTGTAAAGCGAGCTAGAGTTTGTTTCCCAGTCCTAAATGGAGTTGAGTCACATGCAATTTTTTGTTCTATGAGCAAGAGTTGTTTTCTGGTAAGAAGAGTCACTATTGTGCTCCAATTGCCATACACAGTGTAAATAGCACTCGCGTCTGTTCCCAGCAAGTACAGTGTATTAGACTGAAGAGGAGCTACTGTTCTTGTCAGTTTCCTAAGCAGAGTTGAATTACATATGGTCCGTGTGTGTAGGAAGCACAGTTTTTTTGTTCTGAGCAAGCTCACTGTTTGGACCCCATAGGAAACACAGTAGAGTAGAAGAGTGCTCTTTTCTCTAAAGCAGTGTGTTTCTTGTAAGGCGAGCTAACGTTTGTTTCCCAGTCCTAAATGGAGTTGAATCACATGCAGTTTCTGGTCCTACGAGCAAGAGTTGTTTTCTGGTAAGGAAAGTCACTATTGCGCTCCCATTGCCATACACAGTGCAAATAGCACATGCGTCTGTTCCCAGCAAGTACAGGGAATTGGACTGAAGAGGAGCTACTGTTCTTCTCAGTTTCCTAAGCAGAGTTGAACTAGATATGGCCCGTGTGTCTAGGAAGCACAGTTCATTTGTTCTGAGCAAGCTAACTGTTCTGCCCTATAGGAAACACAGTAGAGTAGAAGAGTGCTCTTTTCTCAAAAGCAGAGTGTGTTTCTTGTAAGGTGAGCTAGAGTTTGTTTCCCAGTCCTAAATGGAGTTGAGTCACATGCAGTTTCTGGTCGTATGAGCAAGAGTTGATTTCTGGTAAGATGAGTCACTATTGTGCTCCAATTTCCATACACAGTGCAAATAGCACGCACGTCTGTTCTCAGCAAGTACAGTGTATCGGACTGAAGAGGAGCTGCTGTTCTTGTCAGTTTCCTAAGCAGAGTTGAACTAGATATGGCCCGTGTGTTTAGGAAGCACAGTTATTATGTTCTGAGCAAGCTCACTGTACTGGCCCTATAGGAAACACAGTAGAGTAGAAAAGTGCTCTTTTCTCTAAAGCAGAGTGTGTTTCTTGTAAGGCGAGCTAGCGTTTGTTTCCTAGTCCTAAATGGAGTTGAATCACATGCAGTTTCTGGTCCTACGAACAAGAGTAGTTTTCTGTTAAGGAAAGTCACTATTGCGCTCCCATTGCCATACACAGGGCAAATAGCACTCGCGTCTTTTCCCAGCAAGTACAGTGTATTGGACGGAATAGGAGCTACTGTTCTTGTCAGTTTCCTAAGCAGAGTTGAACTACATATGGTCCTTGTGTGTAGGAAGCACAGTTCTTTTGTTCTGAGCAAGCTCACTGTTTGGACCCCATAGGAAACACAGTAGAGTAGAAGAGTGCTCTTTTCTCTAAAGCAGAGTGTGTTTCTTGTAAGGTGAGCTAGCGTTTGTGTCTCAGTCCTAAATGGAGTGGAATCACATGCAGTTTCTGGTCCTATGAGCAAGAGTTGTTTTATGGTAAGAATAGTCACTATTGCGCTGCCATTGCCATACACAGGACAAATAGCACTGGCGTCTGTTCCCAGCAAGTACAGTGTATTGGACTGAAGAGGAGCTACTGTTCTTGTCAGGTTTCTAAGCAGAATTGAACTAGATATGGCCGTGTGTAGGAAGCACAGTTCTTTTGTTCTGAGCAAGCTCACTGTTCGGACCCCATAGGAAACACAGTAGAGTAGAAGAGTGCTCTTTTCTAAAAAGCAGAGAGTGTTTCTTGTAAGGCGAGCTAGCGTTTGTTTCCCAGTCCTAAATGGCGTTGAATCACATGCAGTTTGTGTTCCTAGGAGCAGGAGTTGTTTTCTGTTAAGGAAAGTCACTATTGTGCTCTCATTGCCATACACAGTGCAAATAGCACTCGCGTCTGTTCCCAGCAAGTACATTGTATTGGACTGAAGAGGAGCTACTGTTCTTGTCAGTTTCCTAAGCAGAGTTGAACTAGTTATGGCCCGTGTGTAGGAAGCACAGTTCATTTGTTCTGAGCAAGTTCACTGTTCTGGCCTAATAGGAAACACTTTAGAGTAGAAGATTGCTCTTTTCTCAAAAGCAGAGTGTGTTTCTTGTAAGGCGAGTTAGCGTTTGTTTCCCAGTCCTAAATGGAGTTGAATCCCATGCAGTTTCTGGCCCTACGAGCAAGAGTTGTTTTCTGGTAAGAAGAGTCACTATTTCGCTCCCATTGTCATACACAGGGCAAATAGCACTGGCATCTGATCCCAGGAAGTACAGTGTATTGGACTGAAGAGGATCTACTGTTCTTGTCAGGTTCCTACACAGACTTGAACTAGATATGGTCGTGTGTGTAGGAAGCACAGTTTTTTTGTTCTGAGCAAGCTCACTGTTCGGAACCCATAGGAAACACAGTAGAGTAGAAGAGTGCTCTTTTCTCAAAAGCAGAGTGTGTTTCTTGGAAGGCGAGCTAGCATTTGTTTCCCAGTCCTAAATGGAGTTGAGTCACATGCAGTTTTATGTCTTACGAGCAAGAGTTGTTTTCTGGTAAGAAGAGTCACTATTGTGCTCCCATTGTCATACACAGGGCAAATAGCACACGCGTCTGTTCCCAGCATGTACAGTGTATTGGACTGAAGAGGATCTACTGTTCTTGTCAGGTTCCTAAGCAGAGTTGAACTAGATATGGCCGTGTGTGTAGGAAGCACGGTTCTTTTGTTCTGAGCAAGCTCACTGTTCTGGCCCTATAGGAAACACAGTAGAGTAGAAGAGTGCTCTTTTCTCAAAAGCAGATTGTGTTTCTCGTAAGGCGAGCTAGCGTTTGTTTCCCAGTCCCATATGGAGTTGAATCACATGCAGGTTCTGGTCCTACGAGCAAGAGTTGTTTTTTGGTAAGGAAAGTCACTATTGCGCACCCATTGCCATACACAGTGCAAATAGCACTCGCTTCTGCTCCCAGCAAGTACAGTGTATCGGACTGAAGAGGAGGTACTGTTCTTGTCAGTTTCCTAGAGCAGAGTTGATCGAGTTATGTCCCACGTGTAGGAAGCACATTTCTTTTGTTCTGAGCAAGCTCACTGTTTGGACCCCATAGGAAACACAGTAGAGTAGAAGAGTGCTCTTTTCTCAAAAGCAGAGTGTGTTTCTTGTAAGGCAAGCTAGCGTTTGTTTCCCAGTCCTAAATGGAGTTGAATCACATGCAGTTTCTGGTCCTACAAGCAAGAGTTGTTTTCTGGTAAGAAGAGTCACTATTGCGCTGCCATTGCCATACACAGGACAAATAGCACTGGCGTCTTTTCCCAGCAAGTACAGTGTATTGGACGAAAGAGGATCTACTGTTCTTGTCAGATTCCTAATCAGACTTGAACTAGATATGGCCGTGTGTGTTGGAAGCACAGTTTTTTTGTTCTGAGCAAGCTCACTGTTCGGACCCCATAGGTTACACAGTAGAGTAGAAGAGTGCTCTTTTCTCTAAAGCAGAGTGTGTTTCTAGTAAGGCGAGCTCGCGTTTGTTTCCCAGTCCTAAATGAGTTGTCACAGGCAGTTTTTGGTCCTACGAGCAAGAGTTGTTTTCTGGTAAGAAGAGTCACTATTGCGCTCCAAATGCAATACACAGTGCAAATAGCACACGCATCTGTTCCCAGCAAGTACAGTGTATTGGACTGAATAGGAGCTACTGTTCTTCTCAGTTTCCTAAGCAGAGTTGATCTAGATATGGCCCGTGTGTAGGAAGCACAGTTCTTTTGTTCTGAGCAAGCTCACTGTTCTGGCCCTATAAGAAACACATTAGAGTAGAAGAGTGCTCTTTTCTCTAAAGCAGAGTGTGTTTCTTGTAAGGCGAGCTAGCGTTTGTTTCCCAGTCCTAAATGGAGTTGAATCACATGCAGTTTCTGGTCCTACGAGCAAGAGTTGTTTTCTGGTAAGGAAAGTCACTATTGCGCTCCCATTGCCATACACAGTGCAAATAGCACTCGCGTCTGTTCCCAGCAAGTACAGTGTATCGGACTGAAGAGGAGCTACTGTTCTTGTCAGTTTCCTAAGCAGAGTTGAACTAGATATGGCCCGTGTGTGTAGGAAGCACAGTTCTTTTGTTCTGAGCAAGCTCACTGTTCGAACCCCATAGGAAACACAGTAGAGTAGAAGAGTGCTCTTTTCTCAAAAGCAGAGTGTGTTTCATGGAAGGCAAGCTAGCATTTGTTTCTCAGTCATAAATAGAGTTGAATCATATGCAGTTTCTGGTCCTACGAGCAAGAGTTGTTTTCTGGTAAGGAAAGTCACTATTGTGCTCCCATTGCCATCCACAGTGCAAATAGCACTAGCGTCTGTTCCCAGGAAGTACAGTGTATCGGAATGAAGAGGAGCTACTTTTCTTGTCAGTTTCCTGAGCAGAGTTGAAGTAGATATGGCCCGTGTGTAGGAAGCACAGTTCTTATGTTCTGAGCAAGCTCACTGTTCTGGCCCTTTAGGAAACACAGTAGAGTAGAAGAGTGCTCTTTTCTCTAAAGCAGAGTTTGTTTCTTGTAAGGCAAGCTAGCGTTTGTTTCCTAGTCCTAAATGGAGTTGAATCACATGCAGTTTCAGGTCCTACGAACAAGAGTTCTTTTCTGGTAATTAAAGTCACATTGCGCTCCCATTGCCATACACAGTGCAAATAGCCCTCCCACCTGTTCCCAGCAAGTACAGTGTATTGGACTGAAGAGGAGCTACTGTTCTTCTCAGTTTCCTAAGCAGAATTGAACTAAATATGGCCGTGTGTGTAGGAAGCACAGTTCTTTTGTTCTGAGCAAGCTCACTGTTCTGGCCCTATAGGAAACACAGTAGAGTAGAAGAGTGCTCTTTTCTCTAAAGCAGAGTGTGTTTCTTGTAAGGCGAGCTAGCGTTTGTTTTCCAGTCCTAAATGGAGTTGAATCACATGCAGTTTCTAGTCCTACGAGCAAGAGTTGTTTTATGGTAAGAAGAGTCACTTTTGCGCTGCCATTGCCATACACAGGACAAATAGCACTGGTGTCTGTTCCCAGCAAGTACAGGGTATTGGACTAAACAGGATCTACTGTTCTTGTCAGGTTCCTAAGCAGAATTGAACTATATATGGCCGTGTGTGTAGGAAGCACAGTTCTTTTGTTCTGAGCAAGTTCAGTGTTCGGACTCCATAGGAAACACAGTAGAGTAGAAGAGTGCTCTTTTCTCAAAAGCAGAGTGTGTTTCTTGTAAGGCGAGCTAGCGTTTGTTTCCCAGTCCTAAATGGAGTTGAATCACATGCAGTTTCTGGTCCACGAGCAAGAGTTGTTTTCTGGTAAGAAGAGTCACTATTGCGCTGCCATTGCCATACACAGGACAAATAGCATTGGCGTCTGTTCCCAGCAAGTGCACTGCATTGGACTGAAGAGGAGCTACTGTTCTTGTCAGTTTACTAAGCAGAGTTGAACTAGATATGGTCCGTGTGTGTAGGAAGCACAGTTCTTTTGTTTTGAGCCAGCTCACTGTTTGGACCCCATAGGAAACACAGTAGAGTAGAAGAGTGCTCTTTTCTCTAAAGCAGAGTGTGTTTCTTGTAAGGCGAGCTACCGTTTGTTTCCCAGTCCTAAATGGAGAGGAATCACATGCAGTTTCTGGTCCTACGAGCAAGAGTTGTTTTCTGGTAAAGAAAGTCACTATTGTGCTCCCATTGCCATACACAGTGCAAATAGCCCTCGCGTCTGTTCCCAGGAAGTACAGTGTATTGGACTAAAGAGGAGCTACTGTTCTTCTCAGTTTCCTAAGCAGAGTTGAACTAGATATGGCCCGTGTGTGTAGGAAGCACAGTTCTTTTGTTCTGAGCAAGCTCACTGTTCTGGCCCTATAGGAAACACAGTAGAGTAGAAGAGTGCTCTTTTCTCAAAAGTGGAGTGTGTTTCTTGTAAGGCGAGCTAGCGTTTGTTTCCTAGTCCTAAATGGAGTTGAATCACATGCAGTTTCAGGTCCTACGATCAAGAGTTCTTTTCTGGTAAGGAAAGTCACATTGCGCTCCCATTTCCATACACAGTGCAAATAGCACTTGCGTCTGTTCCTAGCAAGTACAGTGTATTGGACTGGATAGGTGCTACTGTTCTTGTCAGTTTCCTAAGAAGAGTTGAACTAGATATGGTCCGTGTGTGTAGGAAGCACAGTTCTTTTGTTCTGAGCAAGCTCACTGTTTGGACCCCATAGGAAACACAGTAGAGTAGAAGAGTGCTCTTTTCTCTAAAGCAGAGTGTATTTCTTGTAAGGCGTGCTAGCGTTTGTTTCGCAGTCCTAAATGGAATTGAATCCCATGCAGTTTCTGGTACTATGAGCAAGAGTTGTTTTATGATAAGAAGAGTCACTATTGCACTGCCATTGCCATACACAGGACAAATAGCACTGGCATCTGTTTTCAGCAAGTACAGTGTATTGGGCTGAAAAGGATCTACTGTTCTTGTCAAGTTCCTAAGCAGACTTGAACTAGATACGGACGTGTGTGTAGGAAGCACAGTTTTTTTTTCTGAGCAAGCTCACTGTTCGGACCCCATAGGAAACACAGTAGAGTAGAAGAGTGCTTTTTTCTCAAAAGCAAAGTGTGTTTCTTTTAAGGCGAGCTAGCGTTTGTTTCCCATTCCTAAATGGAGTGGAATCACATGCAGTTTGTGTTCCTACGAGCAAGAGTTGTTTTCTGGTAAGGAAAGTCACTATTGTGCTCCCATTGCCATACACAGTGCAAATAGCCCTCCCATCTGTTCCCAGCAAGTACAGTGTATTGGACTGAAGAGGCGCTACTGTTCTTCTCAGATTCCTAAGCAGAGTTGAACTAGATATGGCCCGTGTGTGTAGGAAGCACAGTTCTTTTTTTCTGAGCAAGCTCACTGTTCTGTTCCTATGGGAAACTCAGTAGAGTAGAAGAGTGCTCATTTCTCAAAAGCAGAGTGTGTTTCTTGTAAAGCGAGCTAGAGTTTGTTTCCCAGTCCTAAATGGAGTTGAATCACATGCAGTTTCTGGTCCACGAGCAAGAGTTGTTTTCTGGTAAGAAGAGTCACTATTGCGCTGCCATTGCCATACACAGGACAAATAGCACTGGCGTCTGTTCCCAGCAAGTACAGTGTATTGGACTGAAGAGGATCTACTGTTCTTGTCAGGTTCCTAAGCAGACTTGAACTAGATATGGCCGTGTGTGTAGGAAGCACAGTTCTTTTGTTCTCAGCAAGCTCACTGTTCGGACCCTATAGGAAACACAGTAGAGTAGAAGAGTGCTCTTTTATCAAAAGCAGAGTGTGTTTCTTGTAAGGCGAGCTAGCGTTTGTTTCCCAGTCCTAAATGGAGTTGAATCACATGCAGTTTCTGGTCCTATGAGCAAGAGTTGTTTTCTGGTAAGGAAAGTCACTATTGCGCTCCCATTGCCATACACAGTGCAAATAGCACTCGCGTCTGTTCCCAGCAAGTACAGTGTGTCGGAATGAAGAGGAGCTACTTTTCTTGTCAGTTTCCTGAGCAGAGTTGAAGTAGATATGGCCCGTGTGTAGGAAGCACAGTTCTTATGTTCTGAGCAAGCTCACTGTTCTGGCCCTTTAGGAAACACAGTAGAGTAGAAGAGTGCTCTTTTCTCTAAAGCAGAGTTTGTTTCTTGTAAGGCGAGCTAGCGTTTGTTTCCTAGTCCTAAATGGAGTTGAATCACATGCAGTTTCAGGTCCTACGAACAAGAGTTCTTTTCTGGTAAGGAAAGTCACATTGCGCTCCCATTGCCATACACAGTGCAAATAGCCTTCCCACCTGTTCCCAGCAAGTACAGTGTATTGGACTGAAGAGGAGCTACTGTTCTTCTCAGTTTCCTAAGCAGAATTGAACTAAATATGGCCGTGTGTGTAGGAAGCACAGTTCTTTTGTTCTGAGCAAGCTCACTGTTCTGGCCCTATAGGAAACACAGTAGAGTAGAAGAGTGCTCTTTTCTCTAAAGCAGAGTGTGTTTCTTGTAAGGCGAGCTAGCGTTTGTTTTCCAGTCCTAAATGGAGTTGAATCACATGCAGTTTCTGGTCCTACGAGCAAGAGTTGTTTTATGGTAAGAAGAGTCACTTTTGCGCTGCCATTGCCATACACAGGACAAATAGCACTGGTGTCTGTTCCCAGCAAGTACAGTGTATTGGACTAAACAGGATCTACTGTTCTTGTCAGGTTCCTAAGCAGAATTGAACTATATATGGCCGTGTGTGTAGGAAGCACAGTTCTTTTGTTCTGAGCAAGTTCAGTGTTCGGACTCCATAGGAAACACAGTAGAGTAGAAGAGTGCTCTTTTCTCAAAAGCAGAGTGTGTTTCTTGTAAGGCGAGCTAGCGTTTGTTTCCCAGTCCTAAATGGAGTTGAGTCACATGCAGTATTTTGTCCTACGAGCAAGATTTGTTTTCTGGTAAGACGAGTCACTATTGTGCTCCAATTGCCATACACAGTGCAAATAGCACTCGCGTCTCTTCCCCGCATGTACAGTGTATTGGACTGAAGAGGAGCTACTGTTCTTGTCAGTTTCCTAAGCAGAGTTGAACTAGATATGGCCCTTGTGTGTAGGAAGCACAGTTCTTTTGTTCTGAGCAAGCTCACTGTTCGGACCCCATAGGAAACACAGTAGAGTAGAAGAGTGCTCTTTTCTCAAAAGCAGAGTGTGTTTCATGTAAGGCGAGCTAGCATTTGTTTCCCACCCTAAATGGAGTTGAATCACATGGAGTTTCTGGTCCTACGATCTAGAGTTGTTTTATGGTAAGGAAAGTCACTGTTGTGCTCCCATTGCCCTACACAAGGCAAATAGCACTCGCGTCTTTTCCCAGCAAATACAGTGTATTGGACTCAATAGGAGCTACTGTTCTTGTCAGTTTACTAAGCAGAGTTGAACTAGATATGGTCGGTGTGTGTAGGAAGCACAGTTCTTTTGTTCTGAGCAAGCTCACTGTTTGGACCCCATAGGAAACACAGTAGAGTAGAAGAGTGCTCTTTTCTCTAAAGCAGAGTGTGTTTCTTGTAAGGCGAGCTACCGTTTGTTTCCCAGTCCTAAATGGAGTGGAATCACATGCAGTATTTTGTCCTACGAGCAAGATTTGTTTTATGGTAAGAAGAGTCACTATTGTGCTGCCATTGCCAAACACAGGACAAATAGCACTGGCGTCTGTTCCCAGCAAGTACAGTGTATTGGACTTAAGAGGATCTACTGTTCTTGTCAGGTCCCTAGCAGACTTGAACTAGATATGGCCGTGTGTGTAGGAAGCACAGTTCGTTTGTTCTCAACAAGCTCACTGTTCGGACCCCATAGGAAACACAGTAGAGTAGATGAGTGCTCTTTTCTCAAAAGCAGAGTGTGTTTCTTGTAAGGCAAGCTAGCGTTTGTTTCCCAGTCCTAAATGGTGTTGAATCACATGCAGTTTCTGGTCCTACGAGCAAGAGTTATTTTCTGGTAAGGAAAGTCACTATTGCGCTCCCATTGCCATACACAGTGCAAATAGCACTCGCGTCTGTTCCCAGAAAGTACAGTGTATCGGACTGAAGAGGAGCTACTGTTCTTGTCAGTTTCCTAAGCAGAGTTGAACTAGTTATGGCCCGTGTGTGTAGGAAGCACAGTTCTTATGTTCTGAGCAAGCTCACTGTTTTGGCCCTATAGGAAACACAGTAGAGTAGAAGAGTGCTCTTTTCTCTAAAGCAGAGTGTGTTTCTTGTAAGGCAAGCTAGCTTTTGTTTCCTAGTCCTAAATGGAGTTGAATCACAAGCAGTTTCAGGTCCTACGAACAAGAGTTGTTTTCTGGTAAGGAAAGTCACATTGCGCTCCAATTGCCATACACTGTGCAAATATCACTCGCGTCTGTTCCCAGCAAGTACAGTGTATTGGACTGAAGAGGATCTACTGTTCTTGTCAGTTATCTAAGCAGAGTTGAACTAGATATGGCCCGTGTAGGAAGCACAGTTCTTTTGTTCTGAGCACGCTCACTGTTCTGGCCCTGTAGGAAACACAGTAGAGTAGAAGAGTGCTCTTTTTCTAAAGCAGAGTGTGTTTCTTGTAAGGCAAGCTAGCATTTGTTTCCCAGTCCTAAATCGCGTTGAATCCTATGCAGTTTATGGTCCTAAGAGCAAGAGTTGTTTTCTGGTAAGGAAAGTCACTATTGCGCTCTCATTGCCATACACAGTGTAAATTGCACTCGCGTCTGTTCCCAGCAAGTACAGTGTATTGGACTGAAGATGAGCTACTGTTCTTGTCAGTTTCCTAAGCAGAGTTGAACTACATATGGTCCGTGTGTGTAGGAACCACAGTTCTTTTGTTCTGAGCAAGCTCACTGTTTGGACCCCATAGGAAACACAGTAGAGTAGAAGAGTGCTCTTTTCTCAAAAGCAGAGTGTGTTTCTTGTAAGGCAAGCTAGCGTTTGTTTCCCAGTCCTAAATGGTGTTGAATCACATGCAGTTTCTGGTCCTACGAGCAAGAGTTATTTTCTGGTAAGGAAAGTCACTATTGCGCTCCCATTGCCATACACAGTGCAAATAGCACTCGCGTCTGTTCCCAGCAAGTACAGTGTATCGGACTGAAGAGGAGCTACTGTTCTTGTCAGTTTCCTAAGCAGAGTTGAACTAGTTATGGCCCGTGTGTGTAGGAAGCACAGTTCTTATGTTCTGAGCAAGCTCACTGTTCTGGCCCTATAGGAAACACAGTAGAGTAGAAGAGTGCTCTTTTCTCTAAAGCAGAGTGTGTTTCTTTTAAGGCAAGCTAGCTTTTGTTTCCTAGTCCTAAATGGAGTTGAATCACAAGCAGTTTCAGGTCCTACGAACAAGAGTTGTTTTCTGGTAAGGAAAGTCACATTGCGCTCCAATTGCCATACACTGTGCAAATATCACTCGCGTCTGTTCCCAGCAAGTACAGTGTATTGGACTGAAGAGGATCTACTGTTCTTGTCAGTTATCTAAGCAGAGTTGAACTAGATATGGCCCGTGTAGGAAGCACAGTTCTTTTGTTCTGAGCACGCTCACTGTTCTGGCCCTGTAGGAAACACAGTAGAGTAGAAGAGTGCTCTTTTTCTAAAGCAGAGTGTGTTTCTTGTAAGGCAAGCTAGCATTTGTTTCCCAGTCCTAAATCGCGTTGAATCCTATGCAGTTTATGGTCCTAAGAGCAAGAGTTGTTTTCTGGTAAGGAAAGTCACTATTGCGCTCTCATTGCCATACACAGTGTAAATTGCACTCGCGTCTGTTCCCAGCAAGTACAGTGTATTGGACTGAAGATGAGCTACTGTTCTTGTCAGTTTCCTAAGCAGAGTTGAACTACATATGGTCCGTGTGTGTAGGAACCACAGTTCTTTTGTTCTGAGCAAGCTCACTGTTTGGACCCCATAGGAAACACAGTAGAGTAGAAGAGTGCTCTTTTCTCTAAAGCAGTGTGTTTCTTGTAAGGTGAGCTAGCGTTTGTTTCCCAGTCCTAAATGGAGTTGAATCACATGCAGTTTCTGGTCCTACGACCAAGAGTTGTTTTCTGGTAAGGAAAGTCACTATTGTGCTCCCATTGCCATACACAGTGCAAATAGCACAAGCGTCTGTTCCCAGCAAGTACAGGGTATTGGACTGAAGAGGAGCTACTGTTCTTGTCAGTTTACTAAGCAGAGTTGAACTAGATATGGCCCGTGTGTCTAGGAAGCACAGTTCATTTGTTCTGAGCAAGCTAACTGTTCTAGCCCTATAGGAAACATGGTAGAGTAGAAGAGTGCTCTTTTCTCAAAAGCAGAGTGTGTTTCTTGTAAGGTGAGCTAGAGTTTGTTTCCCAGTCCTAAATGGAGTTGAGTCAAATGCAGTTTTTGGTCCTACGAGCAATAGTTGTTTTCTGGTAAGACGAGTCACTATTGTGCTCCAATTGCCATACACAGTGCACATAGCACTCGCGTCTGTTCTGAGCAAGTACAGTGTATCGGACTGAAGAGGAGCTGCTGTTCTTGTCAGTTTCCTAAGCAGAGTTGAAATAGATATGGCCCGTGTGTTTAGGAAGCACAGTTATTATGTTCTGAGCAAGCTCACTGTTCTGGTCCTACAGGAAACACAGTAGAGTAGAAGAGTGCTCTTTTCTCTAAAGCAGAGTGTGTTTCTTGTAAGGCGAGCTCGCGTTTGTTTCCCAGTCCTAAATGGAGTTGAATCACAGACAGTTACTGGTCCTACGAGCAAGAAATGTTTTCTGGTAATGAAAGTCATTATTGTGCTCCCATTGCCATACACAGTGCAAATAGCACATGTGTCTGTTCGCAGCAAGTACAGTGTATTGGACTGAAGAGGAGCTACTGTTCTTGTCAGGTTCCTAAGCAGAGTTGAACTAGATATGGCCCGTGTGTGTAGGAAGCCAGTTCTTATGTTATGAGCACGCTCACTCTTCTGGCCCTATAGGAAGCACAGTAGAGTAGAAGAGTGCTCTTTTCTCAAAAGCAGAGTGTGTTTCTTGTAAAGCGAGCTAGAGTTTGTTTCCCAGCCCAAAATGGAGTTGAGTCACATGTAGTTTTTTGTTCTATGAGCAAGAGTTGTTTTCTGGTAAGACGAGTCACTATTGTGCTCCCATTGCCATACACAGTGCAAATAGTACTGGCGTTTGTTCCCAGCAAGTACAGTGTATTGGACTGAAGAGGATCTACTGTTCTTGTCAGTTTCCTAAGCAGAGTTGAACTAGATATGGCCCGTGTGTGGGAAGCACAGTTCTTTTGTTCTGAGCAAGCTCACTGTTCTGGCCCTGTAGGAAACACAGCAGAGTAGAAGAGTGCTCTTTTTCTAAAGCAGAGTGTGTTTCTTGTAAGGCGAGCTAGCATTTGTTTCCCAGTCCTAAATGGCGTTGAATCACATGCAGTTTGTGGTCCTACGAGCAAGACTTGTTTTCTGCTAAGAAGAATCACTATTGTGCTCTCAATGTCATATACAGTGCAAATAGCATTGGCGTCGGTTCCCAACATGTACAGTGTATTGGACTGAAGAGAATCTACTGTTCTTGTCAGGTTCCTAAGCAGAATTGAACTAGATATGGTCGTGTGTGTAGGAAGCACAGTTCTTTTGTTCTGAGCAAGTACACTGTTCTGGCCCTATAGGAAACACAGTAGAGTAGAAGAGTGCTCTTTTCTCAAAAGCAGAGTCTGTTTTGTGTAAGGCGAGCTAGCGTTTCTTTCCCAGTCCTAAATGGAGTTGAATCACATGCAGTTTCAGGTCCTACGAACAAGAGTTGTTTTCTGGTAAGGGAAGTCACTATTGTGCTCCCATTGCCATACACAGTGCAAATAGCCTTCCTGTCTCTTCCCAGCAAGTACAGTGTATTGGACTGAAGAGGAGCTATTGTTCTTGTCAGTTTCCTAAGAAGAGTTGAACTAGATATGGCCCCTGTGTGTAGGAAGCACAGTTCTTTTTTTCTGAGCAAGCTCACTGTTCTGGCCCTATAGGAAACACAGTAGAGTGGAACAGTGCTCTTTTCTCAAAAGCAGAGTGTGTTTCTTGTAAAGCGAGCTAGAGTTTGTTTCCCAGTCCTAAATGGAGTTGAGTCACATGCAATTTTTTGTTCTATGAGCAAGAGTTGTTTTCTGGTAAGAAGAGTCACTATTGTGCTCCAATTGCCATACACAGTGTAAATAGCACTCGCGTCTGCTCCCAGCAAGTACAGTGTATTGGACTGAAGAGGAGCTACTGTTCTTGTCAGTTTCCTAAGCAGAGTTGAACTACATATGGTCCGTGTGTGTAGGAAGCACAGTTCTTTTGTTCTGAGCAAGCTCACTGTTTGGACCCCATAGGAAACACAGTAGAGTAGAAGAGTGCTCTTTTCTCTAAAGCAGTGTGTTTCTTGTAAGGCGAGCTAGCGTTTGTTTCCCAGTCCTAAATGGAGTTGAATGACATGCAGTTTCTGGTCCTACGAGCAAGAGTTGTTTTCTGGTAAGGAAAGTCACTATTGCGCTCCCATTGCCATACACAGTGCAAATAGCACATGCGTCTGTTCCCAGCAAGTACAGTGTATTGGACTGAAGAGGAGCTACTGTTCTTGTCAGTTTCCTAAGCAGAGTTGAACTAGATATGGCCCGTGTGTCTAGGAAGCACAGTTCATTTGTTCTGAGCAAGCTCACTGTTCTGGCCCTATAGGAAACACAGTAGAGTAGAAGAGTGCTCTTTTCTCAAAAGTAGAATGTGTTTCTTGTAAGGTGAGCTAGAGTTTGTTTCCCAGTCCTAAATGGAGTTGAATCACAGACAGTTTTTGGTCCTAAGAGCAAGAGTTGTTTTCTGTTAAGGAAAGTCACTATTGCGCTCTCATTGCCATACACAGTGCAAATAGCACTCGCGTCTGTTCCCAGCAAGTACAGTGTATTGGACTGAAGAGGAGCTACTGTTCTTGTCAGTTTCCTAAGCAGAGTTGAACTAGTTATGGCCCGTGTGTAGGAAGCACAGTTCTTTTGTTCTGAGCAAGCTCACTGTTGGGACCCCATAGGAAACCCAGTAGAGTAGATGAGTGCTCTTTTCTCAAAAGCAGAGTGTGTTTCTTGTAGGTGAGCTAGCATTTGTTTCCCAGTCCTAAATGGAGTTGAATCCCATGCAGTTTCTGGTCCTACGAGCAAGACTTGTTTTCTGGTAAGAAGAATCACTATTGTGCTCTCAATGTCATATACAGTGCAAATAGCATTGGCGTCGGTTCCCAACATGTACAGTGTATTGGACTGAAGAGAATCTACTGTTCTTGTCAGGTTCCTAAGCAGAATTGAACTAGATATGGTCGTGTGTGTAGGAAGCACAGTTCTTTTGTTCTGAGCAAGTACACTGTTCTGGCCCTATAGGAAACACAGTAGAGTAGAAGAGTGCTCTTTTCTCAAAAGCAGAGTCTGTTTTTTGTAAGGCGAGCTAGCGTTTCTTTCCCAGTCCTAAATGGAGTTGAATCACATGCAGTTTCAGGTCCTACGAACAAGAGTTGTTTTCTGGTAAGGGAAGTCACTATTGTGCTCCCATTGCCATACACAGTGCAAATAGCCCTCCCGTCTCTTCCCAGCAAGTACAGTGTATTGGACTGAAGAGGAGCTATTGTTCTTGTCAGTTTCCTAAGAAGAGTTGAACTAGATATGGCCCCTGTGTGTAGGAAGCACAGTTCTTTTTTTCTGAGCAAGCTCACTGTTCTGGCCCTATAGGAAACACAGTAGAGTGGAACAGTGCTCTTTTCTCAAAAGCAGAGTGTGTTTCTTGTAAAGCGAGCTAGAGTTTGTTTCCCAGTCCTAAATGGAGTTGAGTCACATGCAATTTTTTGTTCTATGAGCAAGAGTTGTTTTCTGGTAAGAAGAGTCACTATTGTGCTCCAATTGCCATACACAGTGTAAATAGCACTCGCGTCTGTTCCCAGCAAGTACAGTGTATTAGACTGAAGAGGAGCTACTGTTCTTGTCAGTTTCCTAAGCAGAGTTGAATTACATATGGTCCGTGTGTGTAGGAAGCACAGTTTTTTTGTTCTGAGCAAGCTCACTGTTTGGACCCCATAGGAAACACAGTAGAGTAGAAGAGTGCTCTTTTCTCTAAAGCAGTGTGTTTCTTGTAAGGCGAGCTAACGTTTGTTTCCCAGTCCTAAATGGAGTTGAATCACATGCAGTTTCTGGTCCTACGAGCAAGAGTTGTTTTCTGGTAAGGAAAGTCACTATTGCGCTCCCATTGCCATACACAGTGCAAATAGCACATGCGTCTGTTCCCAGCAAGTACAGGGAATTGGACTGAAGAGGAGCTACTGTTCTTCTCAGTTTCCTAAGCAGAGTTGAACTAGATATGGCCCGTGTGTCTAGGAAGCACAGTTCATTTGTTCTGAGCAAGCTAACTGTTCTGCCCTATAGGAAACACAGTAGAGTAGAAGAGTGCTCTTTTCTCAAAAGCAGAGTGTGTTTCTTGTAAGGTGAGCTAGAGTTTGTTTCCCAGTCCTAAATGGAGTTGAGTCACATGCAGTTTCTGGTCGTATGAGCAAGAGTTGATTTCTGGTAAGATGAGTCACTATTGTGCTCCAATTTCCATACACAGTGCAAATAGCACGCACGTCTGTTCTCAGCAAGTACAGTGTATCGGACTGAAGAGGAGCTGCTGTTCTTGTCAGTTTCCTAAGCAGAGTTGAACTAGATATGGCCCGTGTGTTTAGGAAGCACAGTTATTATGTTCTGAGCAAGCTCACTGTACTGGCCCTATAGGAAACACAGTAGAGTAGAAAAGTGCTCTTTTCTCTAAAGCAGAGTGTGTTTCTTGTAAGGCGAGCTAGCGTTTGTTTCCTAGTCCTAAATGGAGTTGAATCACATGCAGTTTCTGGTCCTACGAACAAGAGTAGTTTTCTGTTAAGGAAAGTCACTATTGCGCTCCCATTGCCATACACAGGGCAAATAGCACTCGCGTCTTTTCCCAGCAAGTACAGTGTATTGGACGGAATAGGAGCTACTGTTCTTGTCAGTTTCCTTAGCAGAGTTGAACTACATATGGTCCTTGTGTGTAGGAAGCACAGTTCTTTTGTTCTGAGCAAGCTCACTGTTTGGACCCCATAGGAAACACAGTAGAGTAGAAGAGTGCTCTTTTCTCTAAAGCAGTGTGTTTCTTGTAAGGCGAGCTAGCGTTTGTTTCCCAGTCCTAAATGGAGTTGAATCACATGCAGTTTCTGGTCCTACGAGCAAGAGTTGTTTTCTGGTAAGGAAAGTCACTATTGCGCTCCCATTGCCATACACAGTGCAAATAGCACATGCGTCTGTTCCCAGCAAGTACAGTGTATTGGACTGAAGAGGAGCTACTGTTCTTGTCAGTTTCCTAAGCAGAGTTGAACTAGATATGGCCCGTGTGTCTAGGAAGCACAGTTCATTTGTTCTGAGCAAGCTCACTGTTCTGGTCCTACAGGAAACACAGTAGAGTAGAAGAGTGCTCTTTTCTCTAAAGCAGAGTGTGTTTCTTGTAAGGCGAGCTCGCGTTTGTTTCCCAGTCCTAAATGGAGTTGAATCACAGACAGTTACTGGTCCTACGAGCAAGAAATGTTTTCTGGTAATGAAAGTCATTATTGTGCTCCCATTGCCATACACAGTGCAAATAGCACATGTGTCTGTTCGCAGCAAGTACAGTGTATTGGACTGAAGAGGAGCTACTGTTCTTGTCAGGTTCCTAAGCAGAGTTGAACTAGATATGGCCCGTGTGTGTAGGAAGCCAGTTCTTATGTTATGAGCACGCTCACTCTTCTGGCCCTATAGGAAGCACAGTAGAGTAGAAGAGTGCTCTTTTCTCAAAAGCAGAGTGTGTTTCTTGTAAAGCGAGCTAGAGTTTGTTTCCCAGCCCAAAATGGAGTTGAGTCACATGTAGTTTTTTGTTCTATGAGCAAGAGTTGTTTTCTGGTAAGACGAGTCACTATTGTGCTCCCATTGCCATACACAGTGCAAATAGTACTGGCGTTTGTTCCCAGCAAGTACAGTGTATTGGACTGAAGAGGATCTACTGTTCTTGTCAGTTTCCTAAGCAGAGTTGAACTAGATATGGCCCGTGTGTGGGAAGCACAGTTCTTTTGTTCTGAGCAAGCTCACTGTTCTGGCCCTGTAGGAAACACAGCAGAGTAGAAGAGTGCTCTTTTTCTAAAGCAGAGTGTGTTTCTTGTAAGGCGAGCTAGCATTTGTTTCCCAGTCCTAAATGGCGTTGAATCACATGCAGTTTGTGGTCCTACGAGCAAGACTTGTTTTCTGCTAAGAAGAATCACTATTGTGCTCTCAATGTCATATACAGTGCAAATAGCATTGGCGTCGGTTCCCAACATGTACAGTGTATTGGACTGAAGAGAATCTACTGTTCTTGTCAGGTTCCTAAGCAGAATTGAACTAGATATGGTCGTGTGTGTAGGAAGCACAGTTCTTTTGTTCTGAGCAAGTACACTGTTCTGGCCCTATAGGAAACACAGTAGAGTAGAAGAGTGCTCTTTTCTCAAAAGCAGAGTCTGTTTTGTGTAAGGCGAGCTAGCGTTTCTTTCCCAGTCCTAAATGGAGTTGAATCACATGCAGTTTCAGGTCCTACGAACAAGAGTTGTTTTCTGGTAAGGGAAGTCACTATTGTGCTCCCATTGCCATACACAGTGCAAATAGCCTTCCCGTCTCTTCCCAGCAAGTACAGTGTATTGGACTGAAGAGGAGCTATTGTTCTTGTCAGTTTCCTAAGAAGAGTTGAACTAGATATGGCCCCTGTGTGTAGGAAGCACAGTTCTTTTTTTCTGAGCAAGCTCACTGTTCTGGCCCTATAGGAAACACAGTAGAGTGGAACAGTGCTCTTTTCTCAAAAGCAGAGTGTGTTTCTTGTAAAGCGAGCTAGAGTTTGTTTCCCAGTCCTAAATGGAGTTGAGTCACATGCAATTTTTTGTTCTATGAGCAAGAGTTGTTTTCTGGTAAGAAGAGTCACTATTGTGCTCCAATTGCCATACACAGTGTAAATAGCACTCGCGTCTGCTCCCAGCAAGTACAGTGTATTGGACTGAAGAGGAGCTACTGTTCTTGTCAGTTTCCTAAGCAGAGTTGAACTACATATGGTCCTTGTGTGTAGGAAGCACAGTTCTTTTGTTCTGAGCAAGCTCACTGTTTGGACCCCATAGGAAACACAGTAGAGTAGAAGAGTGCTCTTTTCTCTAAAGCAGTGTGTTTCTTGTAAGGCGAGCTAGCGTTTGTTTCCCAGTCCTAAATGGAGTTGAATGACATGCAGTTTCTGGTCCTACGAGCAAGATTTGTTTTCTGGTAAGGAAAGTCACTATTGCGCTCCCATTGCCATACACAGTGCAAATAGCACATGCGTCTGTTCCCAGCAAGTACAGTGTATTGGACTGAAGAGGAGCTACTGTTCTTGTCAGTTTCCTAAGCAGAGTTGAACTAGATATGGCCCGTGTGTCTAGGAAGCACAGTTCATTTGTTCTGAGCAAGCTCACTGTTCTGGCCCTATAGGAAACACAGTAGAGTAGAAGAGTGCTCTTTTCTCAAAAGTAGAATGTGTTTCTTGTAAGGTGAGCTAGAGTTTGTTTCCCAGTCCTAAATGGAGTTGAATCACAGACAGTTTTTGGTCCTAAGAGCAAGAGTTGTTTTCTGTTAAGGAAAGTCACTATTGCGCTCTCATTGCCATACACAGTGCAAATAGCACTCGCGTCTGTTCCCAGCAAGTACAGTGTATTGGACTGAAGAGGAGCTACTGTTCTTGTCAGTTTCTTAAGCAGAGTTGAACTAGTTATGGCCCGTGTGTAGGAAGCACAGTTCTTTTGTTCTGAGCAAGCTCACTGTTGGGACCCTATAGGAAACCCAGTAGAGTAGATGAGTGCTCTTTTCTCAAAAGCAGAGTGTGTTTCTTGTAGGTGAGCTAGCATTTGTTTCCCAGTCCTAAATGGAGTTGAATCCCATGCAGTTTCTGGTCCTACGAGCAAGACTTGTTTTCTGGTAAGAAGAATCACTATTGTGCTCTCAATGTCATATACAGTGCAAATAGCATTGGCGTCGGTTCCCAACATGTACAGTGTATTGGACTGAAGAGAATCTACTGTTCTTGTCAGGTTCCTAAGCAGAATTGAACTAGATATGGTCGTGTGTGTAGGAAGCACAGTTCTTTTGTTCTGAGCAAGTACACTGTTCTGGCCCTATAGGAAACACAGTAGAGTAGAAGAGTGCTCTTTTCTCAAAAGCAGAGTCTGTTTTTTGTAAGGCGAGCTAGCGTTTCTTTCCCAGTCCTAAATGGAGTTGAATCACATGCAGTTTCAGGTCCTACGAACAAGAGTTGTTTTCTGGTAAGGGAAGTCACTATTGTGCTCCCATTGCCATACACAGTGCAAATAGCCCTCCCGTCTCTTCCCAGCAAGTACAGTGTATTGGACTGAAGAGGAGCTATTGTTCTTGTCAGTTTCCTAAGAAGAGTTGAACTAGATATGGCCCCTGTGTGTAGGAAGCACAGTTCTTTTTTTCTGAGCAAGCTCACTGTTCTGGCCCTATAGGAAACACAGTAGAGTGGAACAGTGCTCTTTTCTCAAAAGCAGAGTGTGTTTCTTGTAAAGCGAGCTAGAGTTTGTTTCCCAGTCCTAAATGGAGTTGAGTCACATGCAATTTTTTGTTCTATGAGCAAGAGTTGTTTTCTGGTAAGAAGAGTCACTATTGTGCTCCAATTGCCATACACAGTGTAAATAGCACTCGCGTCTGTTCCCAGCAAGTACAGTGTATTAGACTGAAGAGGAGCTACTGTTCTTGTCAGTTTCCTAAGCAGAGTTGAATTACATATGGTCCGTGTGTGTAGGAAGCACAGTTTTTTTGTTCTGAGCAAGCTCACTGTTTGGACCCCATAGGAAACACAGTAGAGTAGAAGAGTGCTCTTTTCTCTAAAGCAGTGTGTTTCTTGTAAGGCGAGCTAACGTTTGTTTCCCAGTCCTAAATGGAGTTGAATCACATGCAGTTTCTGGTCCTACGAGCAAGAGTTGTTTTCTGGTAAGGAAAGTCACTATTGCGCTCCCATTGCCATACACAGTGCAAATAGCACATGCGTCTGTTCCCAGCAAGTACAGGGAATTGGACTGAAGAGGAGCTACTGTTCTTCTCAGTTTCCTAAGCAGAGTTGAACTAGATATGGCCCGTGTGTCTAGGAAGCACAGTTCATTTGTTCTGAGCAAGCTAACTGTTCTGCCCTATAGGAAACACAGTAGAGTAGAAGAGTGCTCTTTTCTCAAAAGCAGAGTGTGTTTCTTGTAAGGTGAGCTAGAGTTTGTTTCCCAGTCCTAAATGGAGTTGAGTCACATGCAGTTTCTGGTCGTATGAGCAAGAGTTGATTTCTGGTAAGATGAGTCACTATTGTGCTCCAATTTCCATACACAGTGCAAATAGCACGCACGTCTGTTCTCAGCAAGTACAGTGTATCGGACTGAAGAGGAGCTGCTGTTCTTGTCAGTTTCCTAAGCAGAGTTGAACTAGATATGGCCCGTGTGTTTAGGAAGCACAGTTATTATGTTCTGAGCAAGCTCACTGTACTGGCCCTATAGGAAACACAGTAGAGTAGAAAAGTGCTATTTTCTCTAAAGCAGAGTGTGTTTCTTGTAAGGCGAGCTAGCGTTTGTTTCCTAGTCCTAAATGGAGTTGAATCACATGCAGTTTCTGGTCCTACGAACAAGAGTAGTTTTCTGTTAAGGAAAGTCACTATTGCGCTCCCATTGCCATACACAGGGCAAATAGCACTCGCGTCTTTTCCCAGCAAGTACAGTGTATTGGACGGAATAGGAGCTACTGTTCTTGTCAGTTTCCTAAGCAGAGTTGAACTACATATGGTCCTTGTGTGTAGGAAGCACAGTTCTTTTGTTCTGAGCAAGCTCACTGTTTGGACCCCATAGGAAACACAGTAGAGTAGAAGAGTGCTCTTTTCTCTAAAGCAGTGTGTTTCTTGTAAGGCGAGCTAGCGTTTGTTTCCCAGTCCTAAATGGAGTTGAATCACATGCAGTTTCTGGTCCTACGAGCAAGAGTGGTTTTCTGGTAAGGAAAGTCACTATTGCGCTCCCATTGCCATACACAGTGCAAATAGCACATGCGTCTGTTCCCAGCAAGTACAGTGTATTGGACTGAAGAGGAGCTACTGTTCTTGTCAGTTTCCTAAGCAGAGTTGAACTAGATATGGCCCGTGTGTCTAGGAAGCACAGTTCATTTGTTCTGAGCAAGCTCACTGTTCTGGCCCTATAGGAAACACAGTAGAGTAGAAGAGTGCTCTTTTCTCAAAAGTAGAATGTGTTTCTTGTAAGGTGAGCTAGAGTTTGTTTCCCAGTCCTAAATGGAGTTGAATCACAGACAGTTTTTGGTCCTACGAGCAAGAGTTGTTTTCTGTTAAGGAAAGTCACTATTGCGCTCTCATTGCCATACACAGTGCAAATAGCACTCGCGTCTGTTCCCAGCAAGTACAGTGTATTGGACTGAAGAGGAGCTACTGTTCTTGTCAGTTTCCTAAGCAGAGTTGAACTAGATATGGCCCGTGTGTCTAGGAAGCACAGTTCATTTGTTCTGAGCAAGCTCACTGTTCTGGTCCTACAGGAAACACAGTAGAGTAGAAGAGTGCTCTTTTCTCTAAAGCAGAGTGTGTTTCTTGTAAGGCGAGCTCGCGTTTGTTTCCCAGTCCTAAATGGAGTTGAATCACAGACAGTTACTGGTCCTACGAGCAAGAAATGTTTTCTGGTAATGAAAGTCATTATTGTGCTCCCATTGCCATACACAGTGCAAATAGCACATGTGTCTGTTCGCAGCAAGTACAGTGTATTGGACTGAAGAGGAGCTACTGTTCTTGTCAGGTTCCTAAGCAGAGTTGAACTAGATATGGCCCGTGTGTGTAGGAAGCCAGTTCTTATGTTATGAGCACGCTCACTCTTCTGGCCCTATAGGAAGCACAGTAGAGTAGAAGAGTGCTCTTTTCTCAAAAGCAGAGTGTGTTTCTTGTAAAGCGAGCTAGAGTTTGTTTCCCAGCCCAAAATGGAGTTGAGTCACATGTAGTTTTTTGTTCTATGAGCAAGAGTTGTTTTCTGGTAAGACGAGTCACTATTGTGCTCCCATTGCCATACACAGTGCAAATAGTACTGGCGTTTGTTCCCAGCAAGTACAGTGTATTGGACTGAAGAGGATCTACTGTTCTTGTCAGTTTCCTAAGCAGAGTTGAACTAGATATGGCCCGTGTGTGGGAAGCACAGTTCTTTTGTTCTGAGCAAGCTCACTGTTCTGGCCCTGTAGGAAACACAGCAGAGTAGAAGAGTGCTCTTTTTCTAAAGCAGAGTGTGTTTCTTGTAAGGCGAGCTAGCATTTGTTTCCCAGTCCTAAATGGCGTTGAATCACATGCAGTTTGTGGTCCTACGAGCAAGACTTGTTTTCTGCTAAGAAGAATCACTATTGTGCTCTCAATGTCATATACAGTGCAAATAGCATTGGCGTCGGTTCCCAACATGTACAGTGTATTGGACTGAAGAGAATCTACTGTTCTTGTCAGGTTCCTAAGCAGAATTGAACTAGATATGGTCGTGTGTGTAGGAAGCACAGTTCTTTTGTTCTGAGCAAGTACACTGTTCTGGCCCTATAGGAAACACAGTAGAGTAGAAGAGTGCTCTTTTCTCAAAAGCAGAGTCTGTTTTGTGTAAGGCGAGCTAGCGTTTCTTTCCCAGTCCTAAATGGAGTTGAATCACATGCAGTTTCAGGTCCTACGAACAAGAGTTGTTTTCTGGTAAGGGAAGTCACTATTGTGCTCCCATTGCCATACACAGTGCAAATAGCCCTCCCGTCTCTTCCCAGCAAGTACAGTGTATTGGACTGAAGAGGAGCTATTGTTCTTGTCAGTTTCCTAAGAAGAGTTGAACTAGATATGGCCCCTGTGTGTAGGAAGCACAGTTCTTTTTTTCTGAGCAAGCTCACTGTTCTGGCCCTATAGGAAACACAGTAGAGTGGAACAGTGCTCTTTTCTCAAAAGCAGAGTGTGTTTCTTGTAAAGCGAGCTAGAGTTTGTTTCCCAGTCCTAAATGGAGTTGAGTCACATGCAATTTTTTGTTCTATGAGCAAGAGTTGTTTTCTGGTAAGAAGAGTCACTATTGTGCTCCAATTGCCATACACAGTGTAAATAGCACTCGCGTCTGTTCCCAGCAAGTACAGTGTATTAGACTGAAGAGGAGCTACTGTTCTTGTCAGTTTCCTAAGCAGAGTTGAATTACATATGGTCCGTGTGTGTAGGAAGCACAGTTTTTTTGTTCTGAGCAAGCTCACTGTTTGGACCCCATAGGAAACACAGTAGAGTAGAAGAGTGCTCTTTTCTCTAAAGCAGTGTGTTTCTTGTAAGGCGAGCTAACGTTTGTTTCCCAGTCCTAAATGGAGTTGAATCACATGCAGTTTCTGGTCCTACGAGCAAGAGTTGTTTTCTGGTAAGGAAAGTCACTATTGCGCTCCCATTGCCATACACAGTGCAAATAGCACATGCGTCTGTTCCCAGCAAGTACAGGGAATTGGACTGAAGAGGAGCTACTGTTCTTCTCAGTTTCCTAAGCAGAGTTGAACTAGATATGGCCCGTGTGTCTAGGAAGCACAGTTCATTTGTTCTGAGCAAGCTAACTGTTCTGCCCTATAGGAAACACAGTAGAGTAGAAGAGTGCTCTTTTCTCAAAAGCAGAGTGTGTTTCTTGTAAGGTGAGCTAGAGTTTGTTTCCCAGTCCTAAATGGAGTTGAGTCACATGCAGTTTCTGGTCGTATGAGCAAGAGTTGATTTCTGGTAAGATGAGTCACTATTGTGCTCCAATTTCCATACACAGTGCAAATAGCACGCACGTCTGTTCTCAGCAAGTACAGTGTATCGGACTGAAGAGGAGCTGCTGTTCTTGTCAGTTTCCTAAGCAGAGTTGAACTAGATATGGCCCGTGTGTTTAGGAAGCACAGTTATTATGTTCTGAGCAAGCTCACTGTACTGGCCCTATAGGAAACACAGTAGAGTAGAAAAGTGCTCTTTTCTCTAAAGCAGAGTGTGTTTCTTGTAAGGCGAGCTAGCGTTTGTTTCCTAGTCCTAAATGGAGTTGAATCACATGCAGTTTCTGGTCCTACGAACAAGAGTAGTTTTCTGTTAAGGAAAGTCACTATTGCGCTCCCATTGCCATACACAGGGCAAATAGCACTCGTGTCTTTTCCCAGCAAGTACAGTGTATTGGACGGAATAGGAGCTACTGTTCTTGTCAGTTTCCTAAGCAGAGTTGAACTACATATGGTCCTTGTGTGTAGGAAGCACAGTTCTTTTGTTCTGAGCAAGCTCACTGTTTGGACCCCATAGGAAACACAGTAGAGTAGAAGAGTGCTCTTTTCTCTAAAGCAGTGTGTTTCTTGTAAGGCGAGCTAGCGTTTGTTTCCCAGTCCTAAATGGAGTTGAATCACATGCAGTTTCTGGTCCTACGAGCAAGAGTTGTTTTCTGGTAAGGAAAGTCACTATTGCGCTCCCATTGCCATACACAGTGCAAATAGCACATGCGTCTGTTCCCAGCAAGTACAGTGTATTGGACTGAAGAGGAGCTACTGTTCTTGTCAGTTTCCTAAGCAGAGTTGAACTAGATATGGCCCGTGTGTCTAGGAAGCACAGTTCATTTGTTCTGAGCAAGCTCACTGTTCTGGCCCTATAGGAAACACAGTAGAGTAGAAGAGTGCTCTTTTCTCAAAAGTAGAATGTGTTTCTTGTAAGGTGAGCTAGAGTTTGTTTCCCAGTCCTAAATGGAGTTGAATCACAGACAGTTTTTGGTCCTACGAGCAAGAGTTGTTTTCTGTTAAGGAAAGTCACTATTGCGCTCTCATTGCCATACACAGTGCAAATAGCACTCGCGTCTGTTCCCAGCAAGTACAGTGTATTGGACTGAAGAGGAGCTACTGTTCTTGTCAGTTTCCTAAGCAGAGTTGAACTAGTTATGGCCCGTGTGTAGGAAGCACAGTTCTTTTGTTCTGAGCAAGCTCACTGTTGGGACCCCATAGGAAACCCAGTAGAGTAGATGAGTGCTCTTTTCTCAAAAGCAGAGTGTGTTTCTTGTAGGTGAGCTAGCATTTGTTTCCCAGTCCTAAATGGAGTTGAATCCCATGCAGTTTCTGGTCCTACGAGCAAGACTTGTTTTCTGGTAAGAAGAATCACTATTGTGCTCTCAATGTCATATACAGTGCAAATAGCATTGGCGTCGGTTCCCAACATGTACAGTGTATTGGACTGAAGAGAATCTACTGTTCTTGTCAGGTTCCTAAGCAGAATTGAACTAGATATGGTCGTGTGTGTAGGAAGCACAGTTCTTTTGTTCTGAGCAAGTACACTGTTCTGGCCCTATAGGAAACACAGTAGAGTAGAAGAGTGCTCTTTTCTCAAAAGCAGAGTCTGTTTTTTGTAAGGCGAGCTAGCGTTTCTTTCCCAGTCCTAAATGGAGTTGAATCACATGCAGTTTCAGGTCCTACGAACAAGAGTTGTTTTCTGGTAAGGGAAGTCACTATTGTGCTCCCATTGCCATACACAGTGCAAATAGCCCTCCCGTCTCTTCCCAGCAAGTACAGTGTATTGGACTGAAGAGGAGCTATTGTTCTTGTCAGTTTCCTAAGAAGAGTTGAACTAGATATGGCCCCTGTGTGTAGGAAGCACAGTTCTTTTTTTCTGAGCAAGCTCACTGTTCTGGCCCTATAGGAAACACAGTAGAGTGGAACAGTGCTCTTTTCTCAAAAGCAGAGTGTGTTTCTTGTAAAGCGAGCTAGAGTTTGTTTCCCAGTCCTAAATGGAGTTGAGTCACATGCAATTTTTTGTTCTATGAGCAAGAGTTGTTTTCTGGTAAGAAGAGTCACTATTGTGCTCCAATTGCCATACACAGTGTAAATAGCACTCGCGTCTGTTCCCAGCAAGTACAGTGTATTAGACTGAAGAGGAGCTACTGTTCTTGTCAGTTTCCTAAGCAGAGTTGAATTACATATGGTCCGTGTGTGTAGGAAGCACAGTTTTTTTGTTCTGAGCAAGCTCACTGTTTGGACCCCATAGGAAACACAGTAGAGTAGAAGAGTGCTCTTTTCTCTAAAGCAGTGTGTTTCTTGTAAGGCGAGCTAACGTTTGTTTCCCAGTCCTAAATGGAGTTGAATCACATGCAGTTTCTGGTCCTACGAGCAAGAGTTGTTTTCTGGTAAGGAAAGTCACTATTGCGCTCCCATTGCCATACACAGTGCAAATAGCACATGCGTCTGTTCCCAGCAAGTACAGGGAATTGGACTGAAGAGGAGCTACTGTTCTTCTCAGTTTCCTAAGCAGAGTTGAACTAGATATGGCCCGTGTGTCTAGGAAGCAGAGTTCATTTGTTCTGAGCAAGCTAACTGTTCTGCCCTATAGGAAACACAGTAGAGTAGAAGAGTGCTCTTTTCTCAAAAGCAGAGTGTGTTTCTTGTAAGGTGAGCTAGAGTTTGTTTCCCAGTCCTAAATGGAGTTGAGTCACATGCAGTTTCTGGTCGTATGAGCAAGAGTTGATTTCTGGTAAGATGAGTCACTATTGTGCTCCAATTTCCATACACAGTGCAAATAGCACGCACGTCTGTTCTCAGCAAGTACAGTGTATCGGACTGAAGAGGAGCTGCTGTTCTTGTCAGTTTCCTAAGCAGAGTTGAACTAGATATGGCCCGTGTGTTTAGGAAGCACAGTTATTATGTTCTGAGCAAGCTCACTGTACTGGCCCTATAGGAAACACAGTAGAGTAGAAAAGTGCTCTTTTCTCTAAAGCAGAGTGTGTTTCTTGTAAGGCGAGCTAGCGTTTGTTTCCTAGTCCTAAATGGAGTTGAATCACATGCAGTTTCTGGTCCTACGAACAAGAGTAGTTTTCTGTTAAGGAAAGTCACTATTGCGCTCCCATTGCCATACACAGGGCAAATAGCACTCGCGTCTTTTCCCAGCAAGTACAGTGTATTGGACGGAATAGGAGCTACTGTTCTTGTCAGTTTCCTAAGCAGAGTTGAACTACATATGGTCCTTGTGTGTAGGAAGCACAGTTCTTTTGTTCTGAGCAAGCTCACTGTTTGGACCCCATAGGAAACACAGTAGAGTAGAAGAGTGCTCTTTTCTCTAAAGCAGTGTGTTTCTTGTAAGGCGAGCTAGCGTTTGTTTCCCAGTCCTAAATGGAGTTGAATCACATGCAGTTTCTGGTCCTACGAGCAAGAGTTGTTTTCTGGTAAGGAAAGTCACTATTGCGCTCCCATTGCCATACACAGTGCAAATAGCACATGCGTCTGTTCCCAGCAAGTACAGTGTATTGGACTGAAGAGGAGCTACTGTTCTTGTCAGTTTCCTAAGCAGAGTTGAACTAGATATGGCCCGTGTGTCTAGGAAGCACAGTTCATTTGTTCTGAGCAAGCTCACTGTTCTGGCCCTATAGGAAACACAGTAGAGTAGAAGAGTGCTCTTTTCTCAAAAGTAGAATGTGTTTCTTGTAAGGTGAGCTAGAGTTTGTTTCCCAGTCCTAAATGGAGTTGAATCACAGACAGTTTTTGGTCCTACGAGCAAGAGTTGTTTTCTGTTAAGGAAAGTCACTATTGCGCTCTCATTGCCATACACAGTGCAAATAGCACTCGCGTCTGTTCCCAGCAAGTACAGTGTATTGGACTGAAGAGGAGCTACTGTTCTTGTCAGTTTCCTAAGCAGAGTTGAACTAGTTATGGCCCGTGTGTAGGAAGCACAGTTCTTTTGTTCTGAGCAAGCTCACTGTTGGGACCCCATAGGAAACCCAGTAGAGTAGATGAGTGCTCTTTTCTCAAAAGCAGAGTGTGTTTCTTGTAGGTGAGCTAGCATTTGTTTCCCAGTCCTAAATGGAGTTGAATCCCATGCAGTTTCTGGTCCTACGAGCAAGACTTGTTTTCTGGTAAGAAGAATCACTATTGTGCTCTCAATGTCATATACAGTGCAAATAGCATTGGCGTCGGTTCCCAACATGTACAGTGTATTGGACTGAAGAGAATCTACTGTTCTTGTCAGGTTCCTAAGCAGAATTGAACTAGATATGGTCGTGTGTGTAGGAAGCACAGTTCTTTTGTTCTGAGCAAGTACACTGTTCTGGCCCTATAGGAAACACAGTAGAGTAGAAGAGTGCTCTTTTCTCAAAAGCAGAGTCTGTTTTTTGTAAGGCGAGCTAGCGTTTCTTTCCCAGTCCTAAATGGAGTTGAATCACATGCAGTTTCAGGTCCTACGAACAAGAGTTGTTTTCTGGTAAGGGAAGTCACTATTGTGCTCCCATTGCCATACACAGTGCAAATAGCCCTCCCGTCTCTTCCCAGCAAGTACAGTGTATTGGACTGAAGAGGAGCTATTGTTCTTGTCAGTTTCCTAAGAAGAGTTGAACTAGATATGGCCCCTGTGTGTAGGAAGCACAGTTCTTTTTTTCTGAGCAAGCTCACTGTTCTGGCCCTATAGGAAACACAGTAGAGTGGAACAGTGCTCTTTTCTCAAAAGCAGAGTGTGTTTCTTGTAAAGCGAGCTAGAGTTTGTTTCCCAGTCCTAAATGGAGTTGAGTCACATGCAATTTTTTGTTCTATGAGCAAGAGTTGTTTTCTGGTAAGAAGAGTCACTATTGTGCTCCAATTGCCATACACAGTGTAAATAGCACTCGCGTCTGTTCCCAGCAAGTACAGTGTATTAGACTGAAGAGGAGCTACTGTTCTTGTCAGTTTCCTAAGCAGAGTTGAATTACATATGGTCCGTGTGTGTAGGAAGCACAGTTTTTTTGTTCTGAGCAAGCTCACTGTTTGGACCCCATAGGAAACACAGTAGAGTAGAAGAGTGCTCTTTTCTCTAAAGCAGTGTGTTTCTTGTAAGGCGAGCTAACGTTTGTTTCCCAGTCCTAAATGGAGTTGAATCACATGCAGTTTCTGGTCCTACGAGCAAGAGTTGTTTTCTGGTAAGGAAAGTCACTATTGCGCTCCCATTGCCATACACAGTGCAAATAGCACATGCGTCTGTTCCCAGCAAGTACAGGGAATTGGACTGAAGAGGAGCTACTGTTCTTCTCAGTTTCCTAAGCAGAGTTGAACTAGATATGGCCCGTGTGTCTAGGAAGCACAGTTCATTTGTTCTGAGCAAGCTAACTGTTCTGCCCTATAGGAAACACAGTAGAGTAGAAGAGTGCTCTTTTCTCAAAAGCAGAGTGTGTTTCTTGTAAGGTGAGCTAGAGTTTGTTTCCCAGTCCTAAATGGAGTTGAGTCACATGCAGTTTCTGGTCGTATGAGCAAGAGTTGATTTCTGGTAAGATGAGTCACTATTGTGCTCCAATTTCCATACACAGTGCAAATAGCACGCACGTCTGTTCTCAGCAAGTACAGTGTATCGGACTGAAGAGGAGCTGCTGTTCTTGTCAGTTTCCTAAGCAGAGTTGAACTAGATATGGCCCGTGTGTTTAGGAAGCACAGTTATTATGTTCTGAGCAAGCTCACTGTACTGGCCCTATAGGAAACACAGTAGAGTAGAAAAGTGCTCTTTTCTCTAAAGCAGAGTGTGTTTCTTGTAAGGCGAGCTAGCGTTTGTTTCCTAGTCCTAAATGGAGTTGAATCACATGCAGTTTCTGGTCCTACGAACAAGAGTAGTTTTCTGTTAAGGAAAGTCACTATTGCGCTCCCATTGCCATACACAGGGCAAATAGCACTCGCGTCTTTTCCCAGCAAGTACAGTGTATTGGACGGAATAGGAGCTACTGTTCTTGTCAGTTTCCTAAGCAGAGTTGAACTACATATGGTCCTTGTGTGTAGGAAGCAAAGTTCTTTTGTTCTGAGCAAGCTCACTGTTTGGACCCCATAGGAAACACAGTAGAGTAGAAGAGTGCTCTTTTCTCTAAAGCAGAGTGTGTTTCTTGTAAGGTGAGCTAGCGTTTGTGTCTCAGTCCTAAATGGAGTGGAATCACATGCAGTTTCTGGTCCTATGAGCAAGAGTTGTTTTATGGTAAGAATAGTCACTATTGCGCTGCCATTGCCATACACAGGACAAATAGCACTGGCGTCTGTTCCCAGCAAGTACAGTGTATTGGACTGAAGAGGAGCTACTGTTCTTGTCAGGTTTCTAAGCAGAATTGAACTAGATATGGCCGTGTGTAGGAAGCACAGTTCTTTTGTTCTGAGCAAGCTCACTGTTCGGACCCCATAGGAAACACAGTAGAGTAGAAGAGTGCTCTTTTCTAAAAAGCAGAGAGTGTTTCTTGTAAGGCGAGCTAGCGTTTGTTTCCCAGTCCTAAATGGCGTTGAATCACATGCAGTTTGTGTTCCTAGGAGCAGGAGTTGTTTTCTGTTAAGGAAAGTCACTATTGTGCTCTCATTGCCATACACAGTGCAAATAGCACTCGCGTCTGTTCCCAGCAAGTACATTGTATTGGACTGAAGAGGAGCTACTGTTCTTGTCAGTTTCCTAAGCAGAGTTGAACTAGTTATGGCCCGTGTGTAGGAAGCACAGTTCATTTGTTCTGAGCAAGTTCACTGTTCTGGCCTAATAGGAAACACTTTAGAGTAGAAGATTGCTCTTTTCTCAAAAGCAGAGTGTGTTTCTTGTAAGGCGAGTTAGCGTTTGTTTCCCAGTCCTAAATGGAGTTGAATCCCATGCAGTTTCTGGCCCTACGAGCAAGAGTTGTTTTCTGGTAAGAAGAGTCACTATTTCGCTCCCATTGTCATACACAGGGCAAATAGCACTGGCATCTGATCCCAGGAAGTACAGTGTATTGGACTGAAGAGGATCTACTGTTCTTGTCAGGTTCCTACACAGAATTGAACTAGATATGGCCTTGTGTGTAGAAAGCACAGTTCTTTTGTTCTGAGCAAGCTCACTGTTTGGACCCCATTGGAAACACAGTAGGGTAGAAGAGTGCTCTTTTCTCAAAATCAGAGTGTGTTTATTGAAAGGCAAGCTAGTGTTTGTTTCCCAGTCAGAAATGGAATTGAATCCCGTGCAGTTTCTGGTCCTATGAGCAAGAGATTTTTCTGGTAAGAAGAGTCACTATTGCGCGCCCATTGCCAGAAACAGTGCAAATAGCACTGGCATCTGTTCCATGCATGTACAGTGTATTGGACTGAAGAGGAGCTACTGTTCTTCTCAGTTTCCTAAGCAGAGTTGAACTAGATATGGCCCCTGTGTGTAGGAAGCACAGTTCTTTTGTTCTGAGCAAGTTCACTGTTCTGGCCCTATAGGAAACACAGAGTAGAAGAGTGCTCTTTTCTCAAAAGCAGAGTGTGTTTCTTTTAAGGCAAGCTAGCGTTTCTTTCCCAGTCCTAAATGGAGTTGTGTCTCATGCAGTTTCTGGTCCTATGAGCAAGAGTTGTTTTCTGGTAAGAAGAGTCACTATTGCGCTCCCTTTGTCATACACAGGGCAAATAGCACTGGTGTCTGTTCCCAGCAAGTGCAGTGTATTTGACTGAAGAGCGTATACTATTCTTGTCAGTTTCCTAAGCAGAATTGAATTAGATACGGCCCGTGTGTGTAGGAAGCACAGTCCTTTTGTTCTGAGCAAGCTCATTGTTCTGGCCATAGAGGAAACACAGTAGAGTAGAAGAGTGATCTTTTCTCAAAAGCAGAGTGTGTTTCTTGTGAGCAGAGCTAGCGTTTGTTTCCCAGTCCTAAATGGAGGTGAGTCACATGCAGTTTGTGGTCCTAAGAGCAAGAGTTGTTTTCTGGTAAGAAGAGTCACTATTGAGCTCCCATTGCCATAGAGAGTACAAATAGCACTCGCGTCTCTTCCCAGCAAGTACAGTGTATTAGACTGAAGAGGAGCTACTGTTCTTGTCACTGACCTAAGCAAAGTTGAATTAGATATGGCCCATGTGTGTAGGAAGCACAGTTCTTTTGTTCTGAGCAAGCTCACTGTTTGGACCCCATAGGAAACCCAGTAGAGTAGATGAGTGCTCTTTTCTCAAAAGCAGAGTGTGTTTCTTGTAGGCGAGCTAGCGTTTGTTTTCCAGTCCTAAATGGAGTTGAATCCCATGCAGTTTCTGGTCCTACGAGCAAGAATTGTTTTCTGGTAAGAAGAATCACTATTGTGCTCTTAATGTCATACACAGTGCAAATAGCATTGTCGTCGGTTCCCAGCATGTACAGTGTATTGGACTGAAGAGAATCTACTGTTCTTGTCAGGTTCCTAAGCTGAATTGAACTAGATATGGTCGTGTGTGTAGGAAGCACAGTTCTTTTTTTCTGAGCAAGTTCACTGTTCTGGCCCTATAGGAAACACAGTAGAGTAGAAGAGTGCTCTTTTCTCAAAAGCAGAGTGTGTTTCTTGTAAGGCGAGCTAGCGTTTCTTTCCCAGTCCTAAATGGAGTTGAGTCACTTGCAGTTTCTGGTCCTACGAGCAAGAGTTGTTTTCTGGTAAGAAGAGTCACTATTGCGCTCCCATTGTCATACACAGGGCAAATAGCACTGGTGCCTGTTCGCAGCATGTGCAGTGTATTTGACTGGAGGGTATACTGTTCTTGTCAGTTTCCTAAGCAGAGTTGAACTAGATATGGTCCGTGTGTGTAGGAAGCACAGGTCTTTTTTTCTGAGCAAGCTCACTGTTTGGACCCCATAGGAAACCCAGTAGAGTAGATGAGTGCTCTTTTCTCAAAAGCAGAGTGTGTTTCTTGTAGGCGAGCTAGCGTTTGTTTTCCAGTCCTAAATGGAGTTGAATCCCATGCAGTTTCTGGTCCTACAAGCAAGAGTTGTTTTCTGGTAAGAAGAATCACTACTGCGCTCACAATGTCATACACAGTGCAAATAGCTTTGGCGTCGGTTCCCAGCAAGTACAGTGTATTGGACTGAAGAGGAGCTACTGTTATTGTCAGTTTCCTAGGCAGAGTTGAACTAGATATGGCTCGTATGTGTAGGAAGCACAGTTCTTTTGTGCTGCGAAAGCACACTGTGCGGACACCATCGGAAACACAGTAGAGTAGATGAGAGCTCTTTTCTCAAAATTAGATTGTGTTTCTTGAAAGGCGAGCTAGTATTTGCTTCCCAGTCAGAAATGGAGTTGAATCCCATGCCGTTTCTGGTCCTACGAGCAAGAGTTTTTTTCTGGTAAGAAGAGTCACTATTGGGCTCCCATTGCCATACAAGTGCAAATATCACTGGTGTCTGTTCCCAGCAAGTACAGTGTATTCGAATGAAGAGCAGCTACTGTTCTTGTCAGTTTTCTAAGCAGAGTTGAACTAGATACGGCCCCTGTGTGTAGGAAGCACAGTTCTTTTGTTCTGAGCAAGCTCACTGTGCGGAACACATAGGAAAAACAGTAGAGTAGAAGAGTGCTCTTTTCTCAAAAGCAGAGTGTGTTTCTTGTAAGGCGAGCTAGCGTTTTTTTCCCAGTCCTAAATGGAGTTGAATCACATCCAGGTTTTTGTCCTACGAGCAAGAGTTGTTTTCTGGTAGGGCGAGTCACTATTGTGCTCCAATTGCCATACACAGAGCAAATAGCACTCGCGTCTGTTCCCTGCAAATACAGTGTATCGGACTGAAGAGGAGCTACTGTTCTTGTCAGTTTCCTAAGCAGAGTTGAACTAGATATGGCCCGTGTGTAGGATGCACAGTTCTTTATTCTGAGCAAGCTCACTGTTCTGGCGCTATAGGAAACACGGTAGAGTAGAAGAGTGCTCTTTTCTCTAAAGCAGAGTGTGTTTCTCTAAGGTGAGCTAGCTTTTGTTTCCCAGTCCTAAATGGAGTTGAATCACATGCAGTTTCTGGTCCTACGAGCAAGAGTTGATTTATGGTAAGAAGAGTCACTATTGTGCTGCCATTGCCATACACAGGACAAATAGCACTGGCGTCTGTTCCCAGCACGTACAGTGTATTGGACTGAAGAGGATCTACTGTTATTGTCAGGTTCCTAAGCAGAATTGAACTAGATATGGCCATGTGTGTAGGAAGCACAGTTCTTTTGTTCTGAGCAAGCTCACTGTTCGGACACCATAGGAAACACAGTAGAGTAGAAGAGTGCTCTTTTCTCAAAAGCAGAGTGTGTTTCTTGTAAAGCTAGCTAGCGTTTGTTTCCCAGTCCTAAATGGAGTTGAATCACATGCAGTTTCTGGTCCTACGAGCAAGAGTTGTTTTCTGGTAAGGAAAGTCACTATTGTGCTCCCATTACCCTACACAAGGCAAATAGCACTTGCGTCTTTTCCCAGCAAGTACAGTGTATTGGACTGAATAGGAGCTACTGTTCTTGCAGGTTCCTAAGCAGAGTTGAACTAGATATGGTCCGTGTGTGTAGCAAGCACAGTTCTTTTGTTCTGAGCAAGCTCACTGTTTGGACCCCATAGGAAACACAGTAGAGTAGAAGAGTGCTCTTTTCTCTAAAGCAGAGTGTGTTTCTTGTAAGGCGAGCTAGCGTTTGTTTCCCAGTCCTAAATGGAGTGGAATCACATGCAGTTTCTGGTCCTACGAGCAAGAGTTGTTTTCTGGTAAGGAAAGTCACTCTTGCGCTCTCATTGCCATAAACAGTGCAACTATCCCTCCCGTCTGTTCCCAGCAAGTACAGTGTATTGGACTGAAGAGGAGCTACTGTTCTTCTCAGTTTCCTAAGCAGAGTTGAACTAGATATGGCCCGTGTGTGTAGGAAGCACAGTTCTTATGTTATGAGCAAGCTCACTGTTCTGGCCCTATAGGAAACACAGTAGAGTAGAAGAGTGCTCTTTTCTCAAAAGCAGAGTGTGTTTCTTGTAAAGCGAGCTAGAGTTTGTTTCCCAGTCCTAAATGGAGTTGAATCACATGCAGTCTCTGGTCCTACGAGCAAGAGTTGTCTTCTGGTAAGAAGAGTCACTATTGCGCTGCCTATGCCATACACAGGACAAATAGCACTGGCGTCTGTTCCCAGCAAGTACAGTGTATTGGACTGAAGAGGATCTACTGTTCTTGTCAGGTTCCTAAGCAGACTTGAACTAGATATGGCCGTGTGTGTAGGAAGCACAGTTTTTTTGTTCTGAGCAAGCTCACTTTTCAGAACACATAGGAAACTTAGTAGAGTAGAAGAGTGCTCTTTTCTCAAAAGCAGAGTGTGTTTCTTGGAAGTCGAGCTAGCGTTTGTTTCCTAGTCCTAAATGGAGTTGAGTCACATGCAGTTTTTTGTCCTACGAGCAAGAGTTTTTTTCTGGTAAGACAAGTCACTATAAGGCTCCAATTGCCATACACAGTGCAAATAGCACTCGCGTATGTTCCCCACAAGTACAGTGTATTGGACTGAAGAGGAGCTACTGTTCTTGTCAGTTTCCTAAGCAGAGTTGAACTTGTTATGGCCCTGTGTAGGAAGCACAGTTCTTTTGTTCTGAGCAAGGTCACTGTTCTGGCCCTATAGGAAATACAGTAGAGTAGAAGAGTGCTTTTTTCTCTAAAGCAGAGTGTGTTTCTTGGAAGGCGAGCTAGCGTTTGTTTCCCAGTCTTAATGGAGTTGAATCACATGCAGTTTCTAGTACTATGAGCAAGAGTTTTTTTATGGTAAGAAGAGTCATTATTGCTCTGCCATTGCCATACACAGGACAAATAGCACTGGCGTCTGTTCACAGCAAGTACAGTGTAATGGACTGAAGAGGATCTACTGTTCTTCTCAGGTTCCTAAGCAGACTTGAACTAGATATGGCCGTGTGTGTAGGAAGCACAGTTTTTTTGTTCTGAGCAAGCTCACTGTTCGGACCCCATAGGAAACACAGTAGAGTAGAAGAGTGCTCTTTTCTCAAAAGCAGAGTGTGTTTCATGTAAGGCGAGCTAGCATTTGTTTCCCAGTCCTAATGGAGTTGAATCACATGCAGTTTCTGGTCCACGAGCAAGAGTTGTTTTCTGGTAAGGAAAGTCACTATTGCGCTCCCATTGCCATACACAGTGCAAATAGCACTCGCGTCTGTTCCCAGCAAGTACAGTCTATCGGACTGAAGAGGAGCTACTGTTCTTGTCAGTTTCCTAAGCAGAGTTGAACTAGATATGGCCCGTGTGTAGGAAGCACAGTTCTTTTGTTCTGAGCAAGCTCACTGTTCTGGCCCTATAGGAAACACAGTAGAGTAGAAGAGTGCACTTTTCTCTAAAGCAGAGTGTGTTTTTGTAAGGCGAGCTAGCATTTGTTTCCCAGTCCTAAATGGAGTGGAATCACATGCAGTTTTTTGTCCTACGAGCAAGAGTTGTTTTCTGGTAAGGAAAGTCACTATTGCGTTCCCCTTGCCATACATAGTGCAAATAGATCTCGCGTCTGTTCCCAGCAAGTACAGTGTATTGGACTGAAGAGGAGCTACTGTTCTTGTCAGTTTCCTAAGCAGAGTTGAACTAGATATGGCCCGTGTGTGTAGGAAGGACAGTTCTTTTGTTCTGAGCAAGCTCACTGTTCAGACCCCATAGGAAACACAGAAGAGGAGAAGAGTGCTCTTTTCTCAAAAGCAGAATGTGTTTCTTGTAAGGCGAGCTAGCGTTTGTTTCCCAGTCCTAAATGGATATGAGTCACATGCAGTTTCTGGTCCTAAGAACAAGAGTTGTTTTCTGGAAAGGAAAGTCACTATTGCGCGCCCATTGCCTTACACAAGGCAAATAGCACTCGCGTCTTTTCCCAGCAAGTACAGTGTATTGGACTGAATAGGAGTTACTGTTCTTGTCAGTTTCCTAAGTAGAGTTGAACTAGATATGGCCCGTGTGTGTAGGAAGCACAGTTCTTTTGTTCTGAGCAAGCTCACTGTTCTGGCCCTATAGGAAACACAGCAGAGTAGAAGAGTGCTCTTTTCTCTAAAGCAGAGTTTGTTTCTTGTAAGGTGAGCTAGCTTTTGTTTCCCAGTCCTAAATGGAGTTGAATTACATGCAGTTTCTGGTGCTACGAGCAAGAGTTGTTTTATGGTAAGAAGTGTCACTATTGCGCTGCCATTGCCATACACAGTGCAAATAGCACTCGCGTCTGTTCCCAGCAAGCACAGTGTATCGGACTGAAGAGTAGCTACTGTTGTTGTCAGTTTCCTAAGCAGAGTTGAACGAGATATGGCCCGTGTGTGTAGGAAGCTCAGTTGTTTTGTTTTGAGCAAGCTCACTGTTTTGACCACATAGGAAACACAGTAGAGTAGAAGAGTGCTCTTTTCTCAAAAGCAGGGTGTATTTCTTGTAAGGCGAGCTAGTGTTTGTTTCCCAGTCCTAAATTGAGTTGAATCACATGCAGTTTCTGGTACTACGAGCAAGAGTTGCTTTCTGGTAAGGAAAGTCACTATTGCGCTCCCAATGCCATACACAGTGCATATAGCACTCGCGTCTGTTCCCAGCAATTACAGTGTATCGGACTGAAGAGGAGCTACTGTTCTTTTCGGTTTCCTAAGCAGAGTTGAACTAGATATGGTCCATGTGTAGGAAGCACAGTTTTCTGTTCTGAGCAGGCTCACTCTTTGGACCCCATAGGAAACACAATAGAGTAGAAGAGTGCTCTTTTCTCAAAAGCAGAGTGTGTTTCTTGTAAGGCGAGCTAGCATTTGTTTCCCAGTCCTAAATGGAGTTGAATCACATGCAGTTTCTTGTCCTACGAGCAATAGTTGTTGTCTGGTAAATAGAGTCACTATTGTGCTCCCATTGTCATACACAGGGCAAATAGTACTGGCGTCTGTTCCCAGCATTACAGTGTATTGGGCTGAAGAGGATCTACTGTTCTTGTCAGTTTCCTAAGCAGAATTGAATAGATATGGCCCCTGTGTGCAGGAAGCACAGTTCTTTTGTTCTGAGGAAGCTCACTCATCTGGCCCTATAGGAAACACAGTGTAGTAGAAGAATGCTCTTTTGTCAAAAGCACAGAGTTTTTCTTGTAAGGCGAGCTCGCATTTCTTTCCCGGTCCTAAATGGAGTTGAGACACATGCACTTTTTGGTCCTACGAGCAAGAGTTTTTTTCTGGTAAGAAGAGTCACTATTGCACTCTCATAGCCATACACAGTGCAAATAGCACTTGCATCTCTTCCCAGCAAGTACAGTGTATTGGACTGAAGAGGATCTACTGTTCTTGTCAGTTTCATAAGCAGAGTTGAACTAGATATGGTCCGTGTGTAGGAAGCACAGTTTTCTGTTCTGAGCAAGCTCACTGTTTGGACTCCATAGGAAACACAGTAGAGTAGATGAGTGCTCTTTTCTCAAAAGCAGTGTGTGTTTCTTGTAAGGCGAGCTAGCATTTATTTCCCAGTCCTAAATGGAATTGAATCCCATGCAGTTTCTGTTCCTACGAGCAAGAGTTGTTTTCTGGTAAGGAAAGTCACTATGGCGCTCCCATTGCCATACACAGTGCAAATAGCACTCGCGTGTGTTCCCAGCTAGTACAGTGTACTGGACTGAAGAGGAGCAACTGTTTTTGTCAGTTTCCTAAGCAGAGTTGATCTAGATATGGCCCGTGTGTGTAGGAAGCACAGTTTTTTTTTTCTGAGCAAGCTCACTGTTCTGGCCGTATAGGAAACACTTTAGAGTATAAGAGGGCTCATTTCTCAAAAGCAGAGTGTGTTTCTTGTAATGTGAGCTAGCGTTTGTTTCCCAGTCCTAAATGGTGTTGAATCTCATGCAGTTTCTGGTCCTACGAGCAAGAGGTGTTTCCTGGTAAGAAGAGTCACTATTGTGCTCCCATTGCCATGCACAGGGCAAATAGTACTGGCGTCTGTTCCCAGCATGTAGAGTGTATTGGGCTGAAGAGGATCTACTGTTCTTGTCAGTTTCCTAAGCAGAATTGAATAGATATGGCCCCTGTGTGCAGGAAGCACAGTTCTTTTGTTCTGAGGAAGCTCACTCATCTGGCCCTATTGGAAACACAGTATAGTAGAAGAATGCTCTTTTGTCAAAAGCACAGAGTTTTTCTTGTAAGGCGAGCTCGAATTTCTTTCCCAGTCCTAAATGGAGTTGAGACACATGCAGTTTTTGGTCCTACGAGCAAGAGATTTTTTCTGGTAAGAAGAGTCACTATTGCACTCTCATAGCCATACACAGTGCAAATAGCACTTGCATCTGTTCCCAGCAAGTACAGTGTATTGGACTGAAGAGGATCTACTGTTCTTGTCACTTTTTTAAGCAGAGTTGAACTAGATATGGCCCGTGTGTGTAGGAAGCACAGTTCTTTTGTTCTGAGCAAGCTCACTGTTCGGACCCCATAGGAAACTCAGTAGGGTAGAAGAGTGCTCTTTTCTCAATAGCAGAGTGTGTTTCATGTAAGGCGAGCTAGCATTTGTTTCCCAGTCCTAAATGGAGTTGAATCACATGCAGTTTCTGGTCCTACGAGCAAGAGTTGTTTTCTGGTAAGAAGAGTCACTATTGTGCTCCCATTGTCATACACAGGGCAAATAGCACTCGCGTCTGTTCCCAGCAAGTACAGTGTATTGGACTGAAGCAGATCTACTATTCTTGTCAGTTTCCTAAGCAGAATTGAACTAGATATGACCGTGTGTGTAGGAAGCACAGTTCTTTTGTTCTGAGCAAGCTCACTGTTTTGGTCCTATAGGAAACACAGTTGAGTAGAAGAGTGGTCTTTTCTCAAAAGCAGAGTGTGTTTCTTGTAATGCGAGCTAGCGTTTGTTTCCCAGTCCTAAATGGTGTTGAATCTCATGCAGTTTCTGGTCCTACGAGCAAGAGTTGTTTTCTGGTAAGAAGAGTCACTATTGTGCTCCCATTGCCATGCACAGAGCAAATAGCACTCGCGTCTGTTCCCAGCAAGTACAGTGTATCGGACTGAAGAGTAGCTACTGTTGTTGTCAGTTTCCTAAGCAGAGTTGAACGAGATATGGCCCGTGTGTGTAGGAAGCTCAGTTCTTTTGTTCTGAGCAAGCTCACTGTTTTGACCACATAGGAAACACAGTAGAGTAGAAGAGTGCTCTTTTCTCAAAAGCAGGGTGTGTTTCTTGTAAGGCGAGCTAGTGTTTGTTTCCCAGTCCTAAATGGAGTTGAATCACATGCAGTTTCTGGTCCTATGAGCAAGAGTTGTTTTCTGGTAAGGAAAGTCACTATTGCACTCCCATTGCCATACACAGTGCAAATAGCACTCGCGTCTGTTCCCAGCAATTACAGTGTATTGGACTGAAGAGGAGCTACTGTTCTTGTCGGTTTCCTAAGAAGAGTTGAACTAGATATCGTCCGTGTGTAGGAAGCACAGTTTTCTGTTCTGAGCAAGCTCACTGTTTGGACCCCGTAGGAAACACAATAGAGTTGAAGAGTGCTCTTTTCTCAAAAGCAGAGTGTGTTTCTTGTAAGACGAGCTACCATTTGTTTCCCAGTCCTAAATGGAGTTGAATCACATGCAGTTTCTGGTCCTACGAGCAATAGTTGTTTTATGGTAAGAATAGTCACTATTGCGCTGCCATTGCCATACACAGGACAAATAGCACTGGCGTCTGTTCCCAGCAAGTACAGTGTATTGGACTGAAGAGGATCTACTGTTCTTGTCAGGTTCCTAAACAGAATTGAACTAGATATGGCCGTGTGTGTAGGAAGCACAGTTCTTTTGTTCTGAGCAAGCTCACTGTTCTGGCCCTACAGGAAACACAGTAGAGTAGAAGAGTGCTCTTTTCTCAAAAGCAGAGTGTATTTCTTGTAAGGCAAGCTAGCATTTGTTTCCCAGTCCTAAATGGAGTTGAGTCACATGCAGTTTCTGGTCCTAGGAACAAGAGTTGTTTTCTGGTAAGAAGAGTCACTATTGTGCTCCCATTGTCATATACAGGGCAAATAGTACTGGCGTCTGTTCCCAGCATGTACAGTGTATTGGACTGAAGAGGATCTACTGTTCTTGTCAGTTTCCTAAGCAGAATTGAATAGATATGGCCCCTGTGTGCAGAAAGCACAGTTCTTTTGTTCTGAGGAAGCTCACTCATCTGGCCCTATAGGAAACACAGTATAGTAGAAGAATGCTCTTTTGTCAAAAGCACAGAGTTTTTCTTGTAAGGCGAGCTAGCATTTCTTTCCCAGTCCTAAATGGAGTTGAGACACATGCAGTTTTTGGTCCTACGAGCAAGAGTTTTTTTCTGGTAAGAAGAGTCACTATTGCACTTTCATTGCCATACACAGTGCAAATAGCACTTGCATCTGTTCCCAGCAAGTACAGTGTATTGGACTGAAGAGGATCTACTGTTCTTGTCAGTTTTTTAAGCAGAGTTGAACTAGATATGGCCCGTGTGTGTAGGAAGCACAGTTCTTTTGTTCTGAGCAAGCTCACTGTTCTGGCCCTATAGGAAACACAGTTGAGTAGAAGAGTGCTCTTTTCTCAAAAGCAGAGTGTGTTTCTTGTAAGGCGAGCTCGCGTTTGTTTCCCAGTCTTAAATGGAGTTGAATCCCATGCAGTTTCTGGTCCTGGGTGCAAGAGTTGTTTTCTGGTAAGAAGAGTCACTATTGTGCTCCAATTGTCATACACAGGGCAAATAGCACTGGCGTCTGTTCCCAGTATGTACAGTGTATTGGACTGAACAGGATCTACTGTTCTTGTCAGGTCCCTAAGCAGAGTTGAACTAGATATGGCCGTGTGTGTAGGAAGCACAGTTCTTTTGTTCTGAGCAAGCTCACTGTTCTGGCACTATAGGAAACACAGTAGAGTACAACAGTGCTCTTTTCTCAAAAGCAGAGTGTGTTTCTTGTAAGTCGACCGCGATTGTTTCCCAGTCGTAAATGGAGTGGATTCACATGCAGTTTCTGGTCCTACGAGCATGAGTTGTTTTCTGGTAAGGAAGTCACTGTTGTGCTCCCATTGCCATACACAGTGCAAATAGCACTCGCGTCTGTTCCCAGCCAGTACAGTGTATCGGACAGAAGAGGAGCTACTGTTCTTGTCAGTTTCCTAAGCAGAGTTGAACGAGATATGGCCCGTGTGTGTAGGAAGCACAGTTCTTTTGTTCTGAGCAAGCTCACTGTTTGGACCACATAGGAAACACAGTAGAGTAGAAGAGTGCTCTTTTCTCAAAAGCAGAGTGTGATTCATGTAAGGGGAGCTAGCATTTGTTTCCCAGTCCTAAATGGAGTTGAATCCCATGCAGTTTCTGGTCCTACAAGCAAGAGTTGTTTTCTGGTAAGGAAAGTCACTTTGCGCTCCCATTGCCATACACAGTGCAAATAGCACTCGCGTCTGTTCCCAGCAAGTACAGTGTATCAGACTGAAGAGGAGCTACTGCTCTTGTCAGTTTCCTAAGCAGAGTTGAACTAGATATGGCCCGTGTGTAGGAAGCACAGTTCTTTTGTTCTGAGCAAGCTCACTGTTCTGGCCCTACAGGAAACACAGTAGAGTAGAAGAGTGCTCTTTTCTCTAAAGCAGATTGTGTTTCTTTTAAGGCGAGCTAGCAATTGTTTCCCAGTCCTAAATGGCGTTGAATCACATACAGTTTCTGGTCCTACGAGCAAGAGTTGTTTTCTGGTAAGGAAAGTCACTATTGCGCTCCCATTGACATACACAGTGCAAAGAGCACTCGCGTCTGTTCCCAGCAAGTACAGTGTATTGGACTGAAGAGGAGCTGCTGTTCTTGTCAGTTTCCAAAGCAGAGTTGAACTAGATATGGCCCGTGTGTGTTGGAAGCACAGTTCTTTTGTTCTGAGCAAGCTCACTCTTCTGGCCCTACAGGAAACAATTTAGAGTAGAAGAGGGCTCTTTTCTCAAAAGCAGAGTGTGTTTCTTGTAAGGCGAGCTAGTGTTTGTTTCCCAGTCCTAAATGGAGTTGAATCCCATGCAGTTTCTGGTCCTAGGAGCAAGAGTTGTTTCTGGTAAGAAGAGTCCCTATTGTGCTGTCATTGCCATACACAGGGCAAAAAGCACTGGCGTCTGTTCCCAGGAAGTAGAGTGTATTGGACTGAAGAGGATCTACTGTTCTTGTCAGTTTTATAAGCAGAATTGAACTAGATATGGCCGTGTGTGTAGGAAGCACAGTTTTTTTGTTCTGAGCAAGCTCACTGTTTGGACCCCATAGGAAACACAGTAGAGTAGAAGAGTGCTCTTTTCTCTAAAGCAGAGTGTTGTTCTTGTAAGGCGAGCTAGCATTTGTTTCCCAGTCCTAAATGGAGTTGAATTACATGCAGTTTCTGGTCCTACGAGCAAGAGTTGTTTTCTGGTAAGGAAAGTCACTATTGCGCTCCCATTGACATACACAGTGCAAATAGCACTCGCGTCTGTTCCCAGCATGTACAGTGTATTGGACTGAAGAGGAGGTACTGTTCTTGTCAGTTTCCTAAGCAGAGTTGAAATAGATATGGCTCATGTGTGTAGGAAGCACAGTTCTTTGGTTCTGAGCAAGCTCACTGTTTGGACACCATAGGAAACACAGTAGAGTAGAAGAGTGCTCTTTTCTCAAAAGCAGAGTGTGTTTCTTGTAAGGCGAGCTAGCGTTTGTTTCCCAGTCTTAAATGGAGTTGAATCACATGCAGTTTCTGGTCCTACAAGCAAGAGTTGTTTTCTAGTAAGAAGAGTCACTATTGAGCTGCCATTGCCATACACAGGACAAATAACACTGGCGTCTTTTCCCAGCAAGTACAGTGTATTGGATGGAAGAGGATCTACTGTTCTTGTCAGGTTCCTAAGCAGACTTGAACTAGATATGGCCGTGTGTGTAGGAAGCACAGTTTTTTTGTTCTGAGCAAGCTCACTGTTCGGAACCCATAGGAAACACAGTAGAGTATAGAGTGCTCTTTCCTCAAAAGCAGAGTGTGTTTCTTGGAAGGCGAGCTAGCGATGGTTCCCAGTCATAAATGGAGTTGAGTCACAAGCAGTTTTTTGTCCTACGAGCAAGAGTTGTTATCTGGTAAGACGAGTCACTATTGTGCTTCAATGGCCTTACACAGTGCAAATAGCACTCGCGTCTGTTCCCCGCAAGTACAGTGTATTGGACTGAAGAGGAGCTACTGATCTTGTCAGTTTCCTAAGCAGAGTTGAACTAGATATGGCCCGTGTGTGTAGGAAGCACAGTTCTTTTGTTCTGAGCAAGCTCACTGTTCGGACCCCATAGGAAAGACAATAGAGTAGAAGAGTGCACTTTTCTCAAAAGCAGATTGTGTTTCATGTAAGGGTACTAGTATTTGTTTCCCAGTCGTAAATTGAATTGAATCACATGGAGTTTCTGGTCCTACGAGCAAGAGTTGTTTTCTGGTAAGGAAAGTCTCTATTGCGCTCCCATTGCCATACACAGTGCAAATAGCACTCGTTTCTGATCCCAGGAAGTACAGAATATCGAACTGAAGAGGAGCTACTGTTCTTGTCAGTTTCCTAAGCAGAGTTGAACTAGATATGGTCCGTGTGTGTAGAAAGCACAGTTTTTTTTTTCTGAGCAAGCTCACTGTTCTGGCCCTATAGGAAACACAATAGAGTAGAAGAGTGCTCCTTTCTCTAAAGCAGAGTGTGTTTCTTATAAGGCGAGCTATCGTTTGTTTCCCAGTCCTAAATGGAGTTGAATCACATGCAGTTTCTGGTCCTACGAGCAAGAGTTGTTTTATGGTAAGAAGAGTCACTGTTGTGCTCCAATTGCCATATACAGGACAAAGAGCACTGGCGTCTGTTCCCAGCAAGTACAGTGTATTGGACTGAAGAGGATCTACTGTTCTTGTCAGGTTCCTAAGCAGAATTGAACTAGATATGGCCGTGTGTGCAGGAAGCTCAGTTCTTTTGTTCTGAGCAAGCTCACTGTTCGGACCCCATAGGAAACACAGAAGAGTAGAATTGTGCTCTTTTCTCAAAAGCAGAGTGTGTTACTTGTAAGGCGACCTAGCGTTTGTTTCCCAGTCCTAAATGGAGTTGAATCACATGCAGTTTCTGTTCCTACAAGCAAGAGTTGTTTTCTGGTAAGGAAAGTAACTATTGAGCTCCCATTGCCATACACAGTGCAAATAGCACTCACGTCTGTTCCCAGCAAATACAGTGTATCGGACTGAAGAGGATCTACTGTTCTTGTCAGTTTCCTAAGCAGAGTTGAACTAGATATGGTCAGTGTGTGTGGGAAGCACATTTCTTTTGTTCTGAGCAAGCTCACTTTTCGGACCCCATAGGAAACACAGTAGAGGAGAATTGTGCTCTTTTCTCAAAAGCAGAGTGTGTTTCTTGTAAGGCGACCTAGCGTTTGTTTCCCAGTCCTAAATGGAGTTGAATCACATGCAGTTTCTGTTCCTACAAGCAAGAGTTGTTTTCTGTTAAGGAAAGTCACATTGCGCTCCCATTGCCACACACAGTGCAAATAGCCCTGCCCTCTTTTCCCAGCAAGTACAGTGTATCGGACTGAAGAGGATCTACTGTTCTTCTCAGGTTCCTAAGCAGACTTGAACTACATGTGGCAATGTTTGTAGGAAGCACAGTTTTTTTGTTCTGAGCAAGCTCACTGTTCGGAACACATAGTAAACAGTAAAGTAAAAGAGTGCTCTTTTCTCAAAAGCAGAGTGTGTTTCTTGGAAGGCGAGCTAGTGTTTGTTTCCCAGTCCTAAATGGAGATGAGTCACATGCAGTTTTTTGTCCTACGAGCAAGAGTTGTTTTCTGGTAAGAAGAGTCACTGTTGCGCTCCAAATGCCATATACAGTGCAAATAGCACTCGCGTCTGTTCCCAGCAAGTACAGTGTATCAGACTGAATAGGAGCTACTGTTCTTGTCAGTTTCCTAAGCAGACTTGAACTAGATATGGCCGTGTCTGTAGGAAGCACATTTTTTTTTTGTTCTGAGCAAGCTCACTGTTCGGAACACATAGGAAACACATTAGAGTAGAAGAGTGCTCTTTTCTCTAAAGCAGAGTGTTTTTCTTGTAAGGTGAGCTCGCGTTTGTTTCCCAGTCCTAAATGGAGTTGAGTCACATGCTGTTTTTGGTCCTACGAGCAAGAGTTGTTTTCTGGTAAGAAGAGTCACTATTGCGCTCCAAATGCCATACACAGTGCAAATAGTACTCGCGTCTGTTCCCTTCAAGGACAGTGTATTGGACTGATTAGGAGCTACTGTTCTTGTCAGTTTCCTCAGCAGAGTTGAACTAGATATGGCCATGTGTGTAGGAAGCACAGTTCTTTTGTTCTGAGCAAGCTCACTGTTCTGGCCCTATAGGAAACACAGTAGAGTAGAAGAGTGCTCTTTTCTCAAAAGCAGATTGTGTTTCTTGTAAGGCGAGCTAGCGTTTGTTTCCTAGTCCTAAATGGAGTTGAATCACATGCAGTTTCAGTTCCTACGAACAAGAGTTCTTTTTTGGTAAGGAAAGTCACATTGCGCTCCCATTGCCATACACAATGCAAATAGCACTCGTGTCTGTTCCCAGCAAGTACAGTGTATTGGACTGGATAGGTGCTACTGTTCTTGTCATTTTCCTAAGCAGAGTTGAACTAGATATGATCCGTGTTTGTAGGAAGCACAGTTCTTTTTTTCTTTGCAAGCTCACTCTTTGGACCCCATAGGAAACACAGTAGAGCAGAAGAGTGCTATTTTCTCTAAAGCAGAGTGTGTTACTTGTAAGGTGAGCTAGCATTTGTTTCGCAGTCCTAAATGGTGTTGAATCCCATGCAGTTTCTGGTACTACGAGCAAGAATTGTTTTCTGGTAAAAAGAGTCACTATTGCGCTGCCATTGCCATACACAGGACAAATAGCACTGGAGTCTGTTCGCAGCAAGTACAGTATATTGGGCTGAAGAGGATCTATTGTTCTTGTCAGGTTCCTAAGCAGACTTGAACTAGTTATGGCCGTGTGTGTAGGAAGCACAGTTTTTTTGTTCTGAGCAAGCTCACTGTTCGGACCCCATAGGAAACACAGTAGAGTAGAAGAGTGCTTTTTTCTCAAAAGCAGAGTGTGTTTCTTTTAAGGTGAGCTACCGTTTGTTTCGCAGTCCTAAATGGAGTGGAATCACATGCAGTTTCTGGTCCTACGAGCAAGAGTTTTTTTCTGGTAAGGAAAGTCACTATTGTGCTCCCATTGCCATACACAGTGCAAATAGCCCTCCCATCTGTTCCCAGCAAGTACAGTGTATTGGAAAGAAGAGGAGCTACTGTTCTTGTCAGTTTCCTAAGCAGAGTTGAACTACATATGGCCCCTGTGTGTAGGAAGCACAGTTCTTTTTTTCTGAGCAAGCTCACTGTTCTGGCCCTATAGGAAACACAGTAGAGTAGAAGAGTGCTCTTTTCTCAAAAGCAGAGTGTGTTTCTTGTAAAGCAAGCTAGAGTTTGTTTCCCAGTCCTAAATGGAGTTGAATCACATCCAGTTTCTGGTCCACGAGCAAGAGTTGTTTTCTGGTAAGAAGAGTCACTATTGCGCTGCCATTGCCGAACACAGGACAAATAGCATTGGCGTCTGTTCCCAGCAAGTACACTGCATTGGACTGAAGAGGAGCTACTGTTCTTGTCAGTTTACTAAGCAGAGTTGAACTAGATATGGTCCGTGTGTAGGAAGCACAGTTCTTTTGTTCTGAGCAAGCTCACTGTTTGGACCCCACAGGAAACACAGTAGAGTAGAAGAGTGCTCTTTTCTCTAAAGCAGAGTGTGTTTCTTGTAAGGCGAGGTACCGTTTGTATCCCAGTCCTAAATGGAGTGGAATCACATGCAGTTTCTGGTTCTACGAACAAGAGTTGTTTTCTGGTAAAGAAAGTCACTATTGTGCTCCCATTGCCATACACAGTGCAAATAGCCCTCGCGTCTGTTCCCAGCAAGTACAGTGTATTGGACTGAAGAGGAGCTACTGTTCTTCTCAGTTTCCTAAGCAGAGTTGAACTAGATATGGCCCGTGTGTGTAGGAAGCACAGTTCTTTTTTTCTGAGCATGCTCACTGTTCTGGCCCTATAGGAAACACAGTAGAGTAGAAGAGTGCTCTTTTCTCAAAAGCAGAGTGTGTTTCTTGTAAAGCGAGCTAGAGTTTGTTTCCCAGGCCTAAATTGAGTTAAATCACATTCAGTTTCTGGTATTAAAAGCAAGAGCTGTTTTCTGGTAAGAAGAGTCACTATTGCGCTGCCATTGCCATACACAGGACAAATAGCACTGGAGTCTGTTCCCAGCAAGTACAGTGTATTGGACTGAAGAGAATCTACTGTTCTTGTCAGGTTCCTAAGCAGACTTGAACTAGACATGGCCGTGTGTAGGAAGCACAGTTTTTTTGTTCTCAGCAAGCTCACTGTTCAGAACACATAGGAAACACAGTAGAGTAGAAGAGTGCTCTTTTCTCAAAAGCACAGTGTGTTTCATGTAAGGCGAGCTAGCATTTGTTTCCCAGTCCTAAATGGAGTTGAATCACATGCAGTATCTGGTCCAACGAGCAAGAGTTGTTTTCTGGTAAGGAAAGTCACTATTGCGCTCCCATTGCCATACACAGTGCAAATAGCTCTCGCGTCTGTTCCCAGCAAGTACAGTGTATCGGACTGAAGAGGAGCTACTGTTCTTGTCAGTTTCCTAAGCAGAGTTGAACTAGATATGGCCCGTGTGTAGGAAGCATAGTTCTTTTGTTCTGAGCAAGCTCACTGTTCTGGCCCTATAGGAAACACAGTAAAGTAGAAGAGTGCTCTTTTCTCTAAAGCAGAGTGTGTTTCTTGTAAGGTGACCTAGCTTTTGTTTCCCAGTCCTAAATGGAGTTGAAACACTTGCAGTTTCTGGTCCTATGAGCAAGAGTTGTTTTATGGTAAGAAGAGTCACTATTGCGCTGCCATTGCCATACACAGGACAAATAGCACTGGCCTCTGTTCCCAGCAAGTACAGTATATTGGACTGAAGAGGATCTACTGTTCTTGTCAGGTTCCTAAACAGAATTGAACTAGATATGGTCGTGTGTACGAAGCACAGTTCTTTTGTTCTGAGCAAGCTCACTGTTCGGACCCCATAGGAAGCACAGTAGAGTAGAAGTGTGCTCTTTTCTCAAAAGCAGAGTGTGTTTCTTGTAAGGCGAGCTTGTGTTTGTTTCCAGTCCTAAATGGAGTGGAATCACATGCAGTTTCTTGTCCTATGAGCAAGAGTTTTTTTCTGGTAAGGAAAGTCACTATTGCGCTCCCATTGCCATACACAGTGCAAATAGCACATGCGTCTGTTCCCAGCAAGTACAGTGTATTGGAATGAAGAGGAGCTACTGTTCTTGTCAGGTTCCTAAGCAGAGTTGAACTCGATATGGCCCGTGTGTGTAGGAAGCACAGTTCTTATGTTCTGAGCAAGCTCACTGTTCTGGCCCTATAGGAAACACAGTAGAGTAGAAGAGTGCTCTTTTCTCTAAAGCAGAGTGTGTTTCTTTTAAGGCGAGCTAGCGTTTGTTTCCCAGTCTTAAATGGAGTTGAGTCACATGCAGTTTTTGTTCCTACGAGCAAGAGTTGTTTTCTGGTAAGACAAGTCACTATTGTGCTCCTATTACAATACACAGTGCAAATAGCACTCGTGTCTGCTCCCCGCAAGTAAAGTGTATTGGACTGATGAGGAGCTACTGTTCTTGTCAGTTTCCTAAGCAGAGTTGAACTAGATATGTCACGTGTGTGTAGGAAGCATAGTTCTTTTGTTTTGAGCAAGCTCACTGTTCGGACCCCATAGGAAACACAGTAGAGTAGAAGAGTGCTCTTTTCTCAAAAGCAGAGTGTGTTTCATGTAAGGCAAGCTAGCATTTGTTTCCCAGTCCTAAATGGAGTTGAATCACATGTAGTTTCTGGTACTACGAGCAAGAGTTGTTTTCTGGTAAGGAAAGTCACTATTGTGCTCCCATTGCCATACACAGTGCAAATAGCACTGGCGTCTGTTCCCAGAAAGTACAGTGTATCGGACTGAAGAGGAGCTACTGGTCTTGTCAGTTTCCTAAGCAGAGTTGAACTAGATATGGCCCATGTGTAGGAAGCACAGTTCTTTTGTTCTGAGCAAGCTCACTGTTCTGGCCCTATAGGAAACACATTAGAGTAGAAGAGTGCTCTTTTCTCTACTGCAGAGTGTGTTTCTTGTAAGGCGAGCTAGTGTTTGTTTCCCAGTCCTAAATGGAGTTGAATCACATGCAGTTTCTGGTCCTAAGAGCAAGAGTTGTTTTATGGTAAGAAGAGTCACTATTGTGCTGCCTTTGCCATACACAGGACAAATAGCACTGGCGACTGTTCCCAGCAAGTACAGTGTATTGGACTGAAGAGGATCTACTGTTCTTGTCAGGTCCCTAGCAGACTTGAACTAGATATGGCCGTGTGTGTAGGAAGCACAGTTTGTTTGTTCTGAACAAGCTCACTGTTCGGACCCAATAGGAAACACAGTAGAGTAGAAGAGTGCTCTTTTCTCAAAAGCAGAGTGTGTTTCTTGTAAGGCAAGCTAGCGTTTGTTTCCCAGTCCTAAATGGTGTTGAATCACATGCAGTTTCTGGTCCTACGAGCAAGAGTTGTTTTCTGGTAAGGAAAGTCACTATTGTGCTCCCATTGCCATACACAGTGCAAATAGCACTCGCGTCTGTTCCCAGCAAGTACAGTGTATCGGACTGAAGAGGAGCTACTGTTCTTGTCAGTTTCTTAAGCAGAGTTGAACTAGTTATGGCCCGTGTGTGTAGGAAGCACAGTTCTTATGTTCTGAGCAAGCTCACTGTTCTGGCCCTATAGGAAACACAGTAGAGTAGAAGAGTGCTCTTTTCTCTAAAGCAGAGTGTTCTTCTTGTAAGGCAAGCTAGCGTTTGTTTCCTAGTCCTATATGGAGTTGAATCACAAGCAGTTTCAGGTCCTACAATCAAGAGTTGTTTTCTGGTAAGGAAAGACACATTGCGCTCCAATTGCCATACACTGTGCAAATATCACTCGCGTCTGTTCCCAGCAAGTACAGTGTATTGGACTGAAGAGGATCTACTGTTCTTGTCAGGTTCCTAAGCAGACTTGAACTAGATATGGCCGTGTGTGTAGGAAGCACAGTTTTTTTGTTTTGAGCAAGCTCACTGTTCTGGCCCTATAGGAAGCACAGTAGAGTAGAAGAGTGCTCTTTCTCAAAAGCAGAGTGTGTTTCTTGTAAAGCGAGCTAGAGTTTGTTTCCCAGTCCTAAATGGAGTTGAGTCACATGCAGTTTTTTGTTCTATGTGCAAGAGTTGTTTTCTGGTAAGACGAGTCACTATTGTGCTCCAATTGCCATACACAGTGCACATAGCACTCGCGTCTGTTCTCAGCAAGTACAGTGTATCGGACTGAAGAGGAGCTGCTGTTCTTGTCAGTTTCCTAAGCAGAGTTGAAATAGATATGGCCCGTGTGTTTAGGAAGCACAGTTATTATGTTCTGAGCAAGCTCACTGTTCTGGTCCTACAGGAAACACAGTAGAGTAGAAGAGTGCTCTTTTCTCTAAAGCAGAGTGTGTTTCTTGTAAGGCGAGCTCGCGTTTGTTTCCCAGTCCTAAATGGAGTTGAATCACAGACAGTTTCTGGTCCTACGAGCAAGAAATGTTTTCTGGTAAGGAAAGTCATTATTGTGCTCCCATTGCAATAAACAGTGCAAATAGCACATGTGTCTGTTCCCAGCAAGTACAGTGTATTGGACTGAAGAGGAGCTACTGTTCTTGTCAGGTTCCTAAGCAGAGTTGAACTACATATGGCCCCTGTGTGTAGGAAGCACAGTTCTTTTTTTCTGAGCAAGCTCACTGTTCTGGCCCTATAGGAAACACAGTAGAGTAGAAGAGTGCTCTTTTCTCAAAAGCAGAGTGTGTTTCTTGTAAAGCAAGCTAGAGTTTGTTTTCCAGTCCTAAATGGAGTTGAATCACATCCAGTTTCTGGTCCACGAGCAAGAGTTGTTTTCTGGTAAGAAGAGTCACTATTGCGCTGCCATTGCCGAACACAGGACAAATAGCATTGGCGTCTGTTCCCAGCAAGTACACTGCATTGGACTTAAGAGGAGCTACTGTTCTTGTCAGTTTACTAAGCAGAGTTGAACTAGATATGGTCCGTGTGTAGGAAGCACAGTTCTTTTGTTCTGAGCAAGCTCACTGTTTGGACCCCACAGGAAACACAGTAGAGTAGAAGAGTGCTCTTTTCTCTAAAGCAGAGTGTGTTTCTTGTAAGGCGAGGTACCGTTTGTATCCCAGTCCTAAATGGAGTGGAATCACATGCAGTTTCTGGTTCTACGAACAAGAGTTGTTTTCTGGTAAAGAAAGTCACTATTGTGCTCCCATTGCCATACACAGTGCAAATAGCCCTCGCATCTGTTCCCAGCAAGTACAGTGTATTGGACTGAAGAGGAGCTACTGTTCTTCTCAGTTTCCTAAGCAGAGTTGAACTAGATATGGCCCGTGTGTGTAGGAAGCACAGTTCTTTTTTTCTGAGCAAGCTCACTGTTCTGGCCCTATAGGAAACACAGTAGAGTAGAAGAGTGCTCTTTTCTCAAAAGCAGAGTGTGTTTCTTGTAAAGCGAGCTAGAGTTTGTTTCCCAGGCCTAAATTGAGTTAAATCACATTCAGTTTCTGGTATTAAAAGCAAGAGTTGTTTTCTGGTAAGAAGAGTCACTATTGCGCTGCCATTGCCATACACAGGACAAATAGCACTGGAGTCTGTTCCCAGCAAGTACAGTGTATTGGACTGAAGAGAATCTACTGTTCTTGTCAGGTTCCTAAGCAGACTTGAACTAGACATGGCCGTGTGTAGGAAGCACAGTTTTTTTGTTCTCAGCAAGCTCACTGTTCAGAACACATAGGAAACACAGTAGAGTAGAAGAGTGCTCTTTTCTCAAAAGCACAGTGTGTTTCATGTAAGGCGAGCTAGCGTTTGTTTCCCAGTCCTAAATGGAGTTGAATCACATGCAGTATCTGGTCCAACGAGCAAGAGTTGTTTTCTGGTAAGGAAAGTCACTATTGCGCTCCCATTGCCATACACAGTGCAAATAGCTCTCGCGTCTGTTCCCAGCAAGTACAGTGTATCGGACTGAAGAGGAGCTACTGTTCTTGTCAGTTTCCTAAGCAGAGTTGAACTAGATATGGCCCGTGTGTAGGAAGCACAGTTCTTTTGTTCTGAGCAAGCTCACTGTTCTGGCCCTATAGGAAACACAGTAAAGTAGAAGAGTGCTCTTTTCTCTAAAGCAGAGTGTGTTTCTTGTAAGGTGACCTAGCTTTTGTTTCCCAGTCCTAAATGGAGTTGAAACACTTGCAGTTTCTGGTCCTATGAGCAAGAGTTGTTTTATGGTAAGAAGAGTCACTATTGCGCTGCCATTGCCATACACAGGACAAATAGCACTGGCCTCTGTTCCCAGCAAGTACAGTATATTGGACTGAAGAGGATCTACTGTTCTTGTCAGGTTCCTAAACAGAATTGAACTAGATATGGTCGTGTGTACGAAGCACAGTTCTTTTGTTCTGAGCAAGCTCACTGTTCGGACCCCATAGGAAGCACAGTAGAGTAGAAGTGTGCTCTTTTCTCAAAAGCAGAGTGTGTTTCTTGTAAGGCGAGCTTGTGTTTGTTTCCAGTCCTAAATGGAGTGGAATCACATGCAGTTTCTTGTCTTATGAGCAAGAGTTGTTTTCTGGTAAGGAAAGTCACTATTGCGCTCCCATTGCCATACACAGTGCAAATAGCACATGCGTCTGTTCCCAGCAAGTACAGTGTATTGGAATGAAGAGGAGCTACTGTTCTTGTCAGGTTCCTAAGCAGAGTTGAACTCGATATGGCCCGTGTGTGTAGGAAGCACAGTTCTTATGTTCTGAGCAAGCTCACTGTTCTGGCCCTATAGGAAACACAGTAGAGTAGAAGAGTGCTCTTTTCTCTAAAGCAGAGTGTGTTTCTTTTAAGGCGAGCTAGCGTTTGTTTCCCAGTCTTAAATGGAGTTGAGTCACATGCAGTTTTTGTTCCTACGAGCAAGAGTTGTTTTCTGGTAAGACGAGTCACTATTGTGCTCCTATTACAATACACAGTGCAAATAGCACTCGTGTCTGCTCCCCGCAAGTAAAGTGTATTGGACTGATGAGGAGCTACTGTTCTTGTCAGTTTCCTAAGCAGAGTTGAACTAGATATGTCACGTGTGTGTAGGAAGCATAGTTCTTTTGTTTTGAGCAAGCTCACTGTTCGGACCCCATAGGAAACACAGTAGAGTAGAAGAGTGCTCTTTTCTCAAAAGCAGAGTGTGTTTCATGTAAGGCAAGCTAGCATTTGTTTCCCAGTCCTAAATGGAGTTGAATCACATGCAGTTTCTGGTACTACGAGCAAGAGTTGTTTTCTGGTAAGGAAAGTCACTATTGTGCTCCCATTGCCATACACAGTGCAAATAGCACTGGCGTCTGTTCCCAGAAAGTACAGTGTATCGGACTGAAGAGGAGCTACTGGTCTTGTCAGTTTCCTAAGCAGAGTTGAACTAGATATGGCCCATGTGTAGGAAGCACAGTTCTTTTGTTCTGAGCAAGCTCACTGTTCTGGCCCTATAGGAAACACATTAGAGTAGAAGAGTGCTCTTTTCTCTACTGCAGAGTGTGTTTCTTGTAAGGCGAGCTAGTGTTTGTTTCCCAGTCCTAAATGGAGTTGAATCACATGCAGTTTCTGGTCCTAAGAGCAAGAGTTGTTTTATGGTAAGAAGAGTCACTATTGTGCTGCCTTTGCCATACACAGGACAAATAGCACTGGCGACTGTTCCCAGCAAGTACAGTGTATTGGACTGAAGAGGATCTACTGTTCTTGTCAGGTCCCTAGCAGACTTGAACTAGATATGGCCGTGTGTGTAGGAAGCACAGTTTGTTTGTTCTGAACAAGCTCACTGTTCGGACCCCGTAGGAAACACAGTAGAGTAGAAGAGTGCTCTTTTCTCAAAAGCAGAGTGTGTTTCTTGTAAGGCAAGCTAGCGTTTGTTTCCCAGTCCTAAATGGTGTTGAATCACATGCAGTTTCTGGTCCTACGAGCAAGAGTTGTTTTCTGGTAAGGAAAGTCACTATTGTGCTCCCATTGCCATACACAGTGCAAATAGCACTCGCGTCTGTTCCCAGCAAGTACAGTGTATCGGACTGAAGAGGAGCTACTGTTCTTGTCAGTTTCTTAAGCAGAGTTGAACTAGTTATGGCCCGTGTGTGTAGGAAGCACAGTTCTTATGTTCTGAGCAAGCTCACTGTTCTGGCCCTATAGGAAACACAGTAGAGTAGAAGAGTGCTCTTTTCTCTAAAGCAGAGTGTGTTTCTTGTAAGGCAAGCTAGCGTTTGTTTCCTAGTCCTATATGGAGTTGAATCACAAGCAGTTTCAGGTCCTACAATCAAGAGTTGTTTTCTGGTAAGGAAAGACACATTGCGCTCCAATTGCCATACACTGTGCAAATATCACTCGCGTCTGTTCCCAGCAAGTACAGTGTATTGGACTGAAGAGGATCTACTGTTCTTGTCAGGTTCCTAAGCAGACTTGAACTAGATATGGCCGTGTGTGTAGGAAGCACAGTTTTTTTTGTTTTGAGCAAGCTCACTGTTCTGGCCCTATAGGAAGCACAGTAGAGTAGAAGAGTGCTCTTTCTCAAAAGCAGAGTGTGTTTCTTGTAAAGCGAGCTAGAGTTTGTTTCCCAGTCCTAAATGGAGTTGAGTCACATGCAGTTTTTTGTTCTATGTGCAAGAGTTGTTTTCTGGTAAGACGAGTCACTATTGTGCTCCAATTGCCATACACAGTGCACATAGCACTCGCGTCTGTTCTCAGCAAGTACAGTGTATCGGACTGAAGAGGAGCTGCTGTTCTTGTCAGTTTCCTAAGCAGAGTTGAAATAGATATGGCCCGTGTGTTTAGGAAGCACAGTTATTATGTTCTGAGCAAGCTCACTGTTCTGGTCCTACAGGAAACACAGTAGAGTAGAAGAGTGCTCTTTTCTCTAAAGCAGAGTGTGTTTCTTGTAAGGCGAGCTCGCGTTTGTTTCCCAGTCCTAAATGGAGTTGAATCACAGACAGTTTCTGGTCCTACGAGCAAGAAATGTTTTCTGGTAAGGAAAGTCATTATTGTGCTCCCATTGCAATAAACAGTGCAAATAGCACATGTGTCTGTTCCCAGCAAGTACAGTGTATTGGACTGAAGAGGAGCTACTGTTCTTGTCAGGTTCCTAAGCAGAGTTGAACTAGATATGGCCCGTGTGTGTAGGAAGCGAGTTCTTATGTTATGAGCAAGCTCACTGCTCTGGCCCTATAGGAAACACAGTAGAGTAGAAGAGTGCTCTTTTCTCTAAAGCAGAGTGTGTTTCTTGTAAGGCGAGCTAGCGTATGTTTCCCAGTCCTAAATGGAGTTGAGTCACATGCAGTTTTTTGTCCTATGAGGAAAAGTTGTTTTCTGGTAAGACTAGTCACTATTGTGCTACAATTGCCATACACAGTGAAAAAAGCACTCGCGTCTGTTCCCCGCAAGTAAAGTGTATTGGACTGAAGAGGAGCTACTGTTCTTGTCAGTTTCCTAAGAAGAGTTGAACGAGATATGGCCGTGTGTGTAGGAAGCACAGTTCTTTTGTTCTGAGCAAGCTCACTGTTCAGACCCCATAGGAAACACAGTAGAGCAGAAGAGTGCTCTTTTCTCAAAAGCAGAGTGTGTTTCATGTAAGGCGAGCTAGCATTTGTTTCCCAGTCCTAAATGGAGTTGAATCACATGCAGTTTCTGGTCCTACGAGCAAGAGTTGTTTTCTGGTAAGGAAAGTCACTATTGTGCTCCCATTGCCACACACAGTGCAAGTAGCACTCGCGTCGGTTCACAGAAAGTACAGTGTATAGGACTGAAGAGGAGCTACTGTTCTTGTCAGTTTCTTAAGCAGAGTTGAACTAGATATGGCCCATGTGTAGGAAGCACAGTTCTTTTGTTCTGAGCAAGCTCACTGTTCTGGCCCTATAGGAAAAACAGTAGAGTAGAAGAGTGCTCTTTTCTCTAATGCAGAGTGTGTTTCTTGTAAGGCGAGCTAGTGTTTGTTTCCCAGTCCTAAATGGAGTAGAATCACATGCAGTTTCTGGTCCTACGAGCAAGAGTTGTTTTATGGTAAGAAGAGTCACTATTGGGCTGCCTTGGCCATACACAGGAAAAATAGCACTGGCGTCTGTTCCCAGCAAGTACAGTGTATTGGACTGAAGAGGATCTACTGTTCTTGTCAGGTTCCTAAGCAGACTTGAACTAGATATGGCCGTGTGTGTAGGAAGCACAGTTCGTTTGTTCTGAGCAAGCTCATTGTTCGGACCCTATAGGAAACACAGTAGAGTAGAAGAGTGCTCTTTTCTCAAAAGCAGAGTGTGTTTCTTGTAAGGCGAGCTAGCATTTGTTTCCCATTCCTAAATGGAGTTGAATCACATGCAGTTTCTGGTACTACGAGCAAGAGTTGTTTTCTGGTAAGGAAAGTCACTATTGCGCTCCCATTGCCATACACAGTGCAAATAGCACTCCCGTCTGTTCCCAGCAAGTACAGTGTATCGGACTGAAGAGGAGATACTGTTCTTGTCAGTTTCCTAAGCAGAGTTGAACTTGATATGGCCCGTGTGTAGGAAGCACAGTTCTTATGTTCTGAGCAAGCTCACTGTTCTGGCCCTATAGGAAACACAGTAGAGTAGAAGAGTGCTCTTTTCTCCAAAGCAGAGTGTGTTTCTTGTAAGGCAAGCTAGCGTTTGTTTTCTAGTCCTAAATGGAGTTGAATCACATGCAGTTTCACGTCCTAAGAACAAGAGTTGTTTTCTGGTAAGGAAAGTCACATTGCACTCCCATTGCCATACACTGTGCAAATAGCACTCGCGTCTGTTCCCAGCAAGTACAGTGTATTGGAGTGAAGAGGATCTGCTGTTCTTGTCAGGTTCCTAAGCAGAGTTGAACTAGATATGGCCGTCTGTGTAGGAAGCACAGTTTTTTTGTTCTGAGCAAGCTCACTGTTCGGACCCCATAGAAAACACAGTAGAGTAGAAGAGTGCTTTTTTCTCAAACGTAGAGTGTGTTTCTTTTAAGACAAGCTAGCTTTTGTTTCCCATTCCAAAATGGAGTGGAATCACATGCAGTTTCTGGTACTACGAGCAAGTGTTGTTTTCTGGTAAGGAAAGTCACTATTGGGCTCCCATTGCCATACACAGTGCAAATAGCCCTCCCGTCTGTTCCCAGCGAGTACAGTGTATTGGACTGAAGAGGAGCTACTGTTCTTGTCAGTTTCCTAAGAAGAGTTGAACTAGATATGGCCCATGTGTTTAGGAAGCACAGTTCTTTTTTTCTGAGCACGCTCACTGTTCTGGCCCTATAGGAAGCACAGTAGAGTAGAAGAGTGCTCTTTTCTCAAAAGCAGAGTGTGTTTCTTGTAAAGCGAGCTAGAGTTTGTATCCCAGTCCTAAATGGAGTTGAGTCACATGCAGTTTTTGGTTCTATGAGCAAGAGTTGTTTTCTGGTAAGACGAGTCACTATTGTGCTCAAATTGCCATACACAGTGCAAATAGCACTGGCGTCTGTTCCCAGCAAGTACAGTGTATTGGACTGAAGAGGATCTACTGTTCTTGTCAGTTTCCTAAGCAGAGTTGAACTAGATATGGCCCGTGTGTGGGAAGCACAGTTCTTTTGTTCTGAGCAAGCTCACTCTTCTGGCCCTGTAGGAAACACAGTAGAGTAGAAGAGTGCTCTTTTTCTAAAGCAGAGTGTGTTTCTTGTAAGGCAAGCTAGCATTTGTTTCCCAGTCCTAAATGGCGTTGAATCACATGCAGTTTGTGGTCCTACGAGCAAGAGTTTTTTTCTGGTAAGGAAAGTCACTATTGTGCTCTAATTGCCATACACAGTGTAAATAGCACTTGCGTCTGTTCCCAGCAAGTACAGTGTATTGGACTGAAGAGGAGCTACTGTTCTTGTCCGTTTCCTAAGCAGAGTTGAACTACATATGGTTCGTGTGTGTAGGAAGCACAGTTCTTTTGTTCTGAGCAAGCTCACTGTTCGGACCCCATAGGAAACACAGTAGAGTAGAAGAGTGCTCTATTCTCAAAAGCAGAGTGTGTTTCTTGTAAGGCGAGCTAGCGTTTGTTTCCCAGTCCTAAATGGAGTTGAATCACATGCAGTTTCTAGTCCTACGAGCAAGAGTTGTTTTCTGGTAAGGAAAGTCACTATTGCGCTCCCACTGCCATACACAGTGCAAATAGCACATGCATCTTTTCCCAGAAAGTACAGTGTATTGGACTGAAGAGGAGCTACTGTTCTTCTCAGTTTCCTAAGCAGAGTTGAACTAGATATGGCCCGTGTGTCTAGGAAGCCCAGTTCATTTGTTCTGAGCAAGTTAACTGTTCTGGCCCTATAAGAAACACAGTAGAGTAGAAGAGTGCTCTTTTCTCAAAAGTAGAATGTGTTTCTTGTAAGGTTAGCTAGATTTTTTTTCCCAGTCCTAAATGGAGTTGAATCACAGACAGTTTTTGGTCCTACGAGCAAGAGTTGTTTTCTGGTAGACAAGTCACTATTGCGCTCCAAATGCCATACACAGTGCAAACAGCACTCGTGTCTGTTCCCAGCAAGTACAGTGTATTGGACTGAATAGGAGCTACTGTTCTTGTCAGTTTCCTAAGAAGAGTTGAACGAGATATGGCCGTGTGTGTAGGAAGCACAGTTCTTTTGTTCTGAGCAAGCTCACTGTTCAGACCCCATAGGAAACACAGTAGAGCAGAAGAGTGCTCTTTTCTCAAAAGCAGAGTGTGTTTCATGTAAGGCGAGCTAGCATTTGTTTCCCAGTCCTAAATGGAGTTGAATCACATGCAGTTTCTGGTCCTACGAGCAAGAGTTGTTTTCTGGTAAGGAAAGTCACTATTGTGCTCCCATTGCCACACACAGTGCAAGTAGCACTCGCGTCGGTTCACAGAAAGTACAGTGTATAGGACTGAAGAGGAGCTACTGTTCTTGTCAGTTTCTTAAGCAGAGTTGAACTAGATATGGCCCATGTGTAGGAAGCACAGTTCTTTTGTTCTGAGCAAGCTCACTGTTCTGGCCCTATAGGAAAAACAGTAGAGTAGAAGAGTGCTCTTTTCTCTAATGCAGAGTGTGTTTCTTGTAAGGCGAGCTAGTGTTTGTTTCCCAGTCCTAAATGGAGTAGAATCACATGCAGTTTCTGGTCCTACGAGCAAGAGTTGTTTTATGGTAAGAAGAGTCACTATTGGGCTGCCTTGGCCATACACAGGAAAAATAGCACTGGCGTCTGTTCCCAGCAAGTACAGTGTATTGGACTGAAGAGGATCTACTGTTCTTGTCAGGTTCCTAAGCAGACTTGAACTAGATATGGCCGTGTGTGTAGGAAGCACAGTTCGTTTGTTCTGAGCAAGCTCATTGTTCGGACCCTATAGGAAACACAGTAGAGTAGAAGAGTGCTCTTTTCTCAAAAGCAGAGTGTGTTTCTTGTAAGGCGAGCTAGCATTTGTTTCCCATTCCTAAATGGAGTTGAATCACATGCAGTTTCTGGTACTACGAGCAAGAGTTGTTTTCTGGTAAGGAAAGTCACTATTGCGCTCCCATTGCCATACACAGTGCAAATAGCACTCCCGTCTGTTCCCAGCAAGTACAGTGTATCGGACTGAAGAGGAGATACTGTTCTTGTCAGTTTCCTAAGCAGAGTTGAACTTGATATGGCCCGTGTGTAGGAAGCACAGTTCTTATGTTCTGAGCAAGCTCACTGTTCTGGCCCTATAGGAAACACAGTAGAGTAGAAGAGTGCTCTTTTCTCCAAAGCAGAGTGTGTTTCTTGTAAGGCAAGCTAGCGTTTGTTTTCTAGTCCTAAATGGAGTTGAATCACATGCAGTTTCACGTCCTAAGAACAAGAGTTGTTTTCTGGTAAGGAAAGTCACATTGCACTCCCATTGCCATACACTGTGCAAATAGCACTCGCGTCTGTTCCCAGCAAGTACAGTGTATTGGAGTGAAGAGGATCTGCTGTTCTTGTCAGGTTCCTAAGCAGAGTTGAACTAGATATGGCCGTCTGTGTAGGAAGCACAGTTTTTTTGTTCTGAGCAAGCTCACTGTTCGGACCCCATAGAAAACACAGTAGAGTAGAAGAGTGCTTTTTTCTCAAACGTAGAGTGTGTTTCTTTTAAGACAAGCTAGCTTTTGTTTCCCATTCCAAAATGGAGTGGAATCACATGCAGTTTCTGGTACTACGAGCAAGTGTTGTTTTCTGGTAAGGAAAGTCACTATTGGGCTCCCATTGCCATACACAGTGCAAATAGCCCTCCCGTCTGTTCCCAGCGAGTACAGTGTATTGGACTGAAGAGGAGCTACTGTTCTTGTCAGTTTCCTAAGAAGAGTTGAACTAGATATGGCCCATGTGTTTAGGAAGCACAGTTCTTTTTTTCTGAGCACGCTCACTGTTCTGGCCCTATAGGAAGCACAGTAGAGTAGAAGAGTGCTCTTTTCTCAAAAGCAGAGTGTGTTTCTTGTAAAGCGAGCTAGAGTTTGTATCCCAGTCCTAAATGGAGTTGAGTCACATGCAGTTTTTGGTTCTATGAGCAAGAGTTGTTTTCTGGTAAGACGAGTCACTATTGTGCTCAAATTGCCATACACAGTGCAAATAGCACTGGCGTCTGTTCCCAGCAAGTACAGTGTATTGGACTGAAGAGGATCTACTGTTCTTGTCAGTTTCCTAAGCAGAGTTGAACTAGATATGGCCCGTGTGTGGGAAGCACAGTTCTTTTGTTCTGAGCAAGCTCACTCTTCTGGCCCTGTAGGAAACACAGTAGAGTAGAAGAGTGCTCTTTTTCTAAAGCAGAGTGTGTTTCTTGTAAGGCAAGCTAGCATTTGTTTCCCAGTCCTAAATGGCGTTGAATCACATGCAGTTTGTGGTCCTACGAGCAAGAGTTTTTTTCTGGTAAGGAAAGTCACTATTGTGCTCTAATTGCCATACACAGTGTAAATAGCACTTGCGTCTGTTCCCAGCAAGTACAGTGTATTGGACTGAAGAGGAGCTACTGTTCTTGTCCGTTTCCTAAGCAGAGTTGAACTACATATGGTTCGTGTGTGTAGGAAGCACAGTTCTTTTGTTCTGAGCAAGCTCACTGTTCGGACCCCATAGGAAACACAGTAGAGTAGAAGAGTGCTCTATTCTCAAAAGCAGAGTGTGTTTCTTGTAAGGCGAGCTAGCGTTTGTTTCCCAGTCCTAAATGGAGTTGAATCACATGCAGTTTCTAGTCCTACGAGCAAGAGTTGTTTTCTGGTAAGGAAAGTCACTATTGCGCTCCCACTGCCATACACAGTGCAAATAGCACATGCATCTTTTCCCAGAAAGTACAGTGTATTGGACTGAAGAGGAGCTACTGTTCTTCTCAGTTTCCTAAGCAGAGTTGAACTAGATATGGCCCGTGTGTCTAGGAAGCCCAGTTCATTTGTTCTGAGCAAGTTAACTGTTCTGGCCCTATAAGAAACACAGTAGAGTAGAAGAGTGCTCTTTTCTCAAAAGTAGAATGTGTTTCTTGTAAGGTTAGCTAGATTTTTTTTCCCAGTCCTAAATGGAGTTGAATCACAGACAGTTTTTGGTCCTACGAGCAAGAGTTGTTTTCTGGTAGACAAGTCACTATTGCGCTCCAAATGCCATACACAGTGCAAACAGCACTCGTGTCTGTTCCCAGCAAGTACAGTGTATTGGACTGAATAGGAGCTACTGTTCTTGTCAGTTTCCTAAGCGGAATTGAACTAGATATGGCCGTGTGTGTAGGAAGCACAGTTCTTTTGTTCTGAGCAAGCTCACTTTCGGACCACATAGGAAACAAAGTAGAGTAGAAGAGTGCTCTTTTCCCAAAAGCAGAGTGTGTTTCTTGTAAGGCGAGCTAGCGTTTGTTTCCCAGTCCTAAATGGAGTTGAATCACATGCAGTTTCTGGTACTACGAGCAAGAGTTGTTTTCTGGTAAGGAAAGTCACTATTGCGCTCCCATTGCCATACACAGGGCAAATAGCACTCGGGTCTTTTCCCAGCAAGTACAGTGTATTGGACTGAAGAGGAGCTACTGTTCTTGTCAGTTTCCTAAGCAGAGTTGAACTAGTTATGGCCCGTGTGTAGGAAGCACAGTTCTTTTGTTCTGAGCAAGTTCACTGTTTTGGCCTTATAGGAAACACAGTAGAGTAGAAGATTGCTCTTTTCTCAAAAGCAGAGTGTGTTTCTTGTAAAGCGAGCTAGCGTTTGTTTCCCAGTCCTAAATGGAGTTGAATCCCATGCAGTTTCTGGTCCTACGAGATAGAGTTGTTTTCTGGTAAGAAGAGTCACTATTGTGCTCCCATTGTCATACACAGGGCAAATAGCACTGGCATCTGATCCCAGGAAGTACAGTGTATTGGACTGAAGAGGATCTACTGTTCTTGTCAGGTTCCTACGCAGAATTGAACTAGATATGGCCATGTGTGTAGAAAGCACAGTTCTTTTGTTCTGAGCAAGCTCACTGTTTCGACCCCATAGGAAACACAGTAGAGTAGAAGAGTGCTCTTTTCTCAAAAGCAGAGTGTGTTTATTGAAAGGCGAGCTAGTGTTTGTTTCCCAGTGAGAAATGGAATTGAATCCCGTTCAGTTTCTCGTCCTACGAGCAAGAGATTTTTCTGGTAAGAAGAGTCACTATTGCGCTCCCATTGCCATAAACAGTGCAAATAGCACTGGCATCTGTTCCGTGCATGTACAGAGTATTGGACTGAAGAGGAGCTGCTGTTCTTGTCAGTTTCCTAAGCAGAGTTGAACTAGATATGGCCTGTGTGTTTACGAAGCACAGTTATTATGTTCTGAGCAAGCTCACTGTTCTGGCCTTATAGGAAACACAGTAGAGTAGAAGAGTGCTCTTTTCTCAAAAGCAGAGTGTCTTTCTTCTGAGCAGAGCTAGCGTTTGTTTCCCAGTCCTAAATGGAGTTGAGTCACATGCAGTTTGTGGTCCTAAGAGCAAGTGTTGTTTTCTGGTAAGTAGAGTCATTATTGCGCTCCCATTGCCATACAGAGTACAAATAGCACTCGCGTCTGTTCCTAGGAAGTACAGTGTATTAGACTGAAGAGGAGCTACTGTTCTTGTCAGTAACCTAAGCAAAGTTGAATTAGATATGGCCGATGTGTGTAGGAAGCACAGTTCTTTTGTTCTGAGCAAGCTCACTGTTGGGACCCCATAGGAAACCCAGTAGAGTAGATGAGTGCTCTTTTCTCAAAAGCAGAGTGTGTTTCTTGTAGGCGAGCTAGCATTTGTTTCCCAGTCCTAAATGGAGTTGAATCCCATGCAGTTTCTGGTCCTACGAGCAAGACTTGTTTTCTGTTAAGAAGAATCACTATTGTGCTCTCAGTGTCATACACAGTACAAATAGCATTGGCGTCGGTTCCCAACATGTACAGTGTATTGGACTGAAGAGAATCTACTGTTCTTGTCAGGTTCCTAAGCAGAATTGAACTAGATATGGTCGTGTGTGTAGGAAGCACAGTTCTTTTGTTCTGAGCAAGTACACTGTTCTGGCCCTATAGGAAACACAGTAGAGTAGAAGACTGCTCTTTTCTCAAAAGCAGAGTCTATTTCTTGTAAGGCAAGCTAGCGTTACTTTCCCAGTCCTAAATGGAGTTGAATCACATGCAGTTTCAGGTCCTACGAACAAGAGTTGTTTTCTGGTAAGGAAAGTCACATTGCGCTCCCATTGCCATACACTGTGCAAATAGCACTCGCGTCTGTTCCCAGCAAGTACAGTGTATTGGACTGAAGAGGATCTACTGTTCTTGTCAGGTTCCTAAGCAGACTTGAACTAGATATGGCCGTGTGTGTAGGAAGCACAGTTTTTTTGTTCTGAGCAAGCTCACTGTTCGGACCCCATAGGAAACACAGTAGAGTAGAAGAGTGCTTTTTTCTCAAAAGCAGAGTGTGTTTCTTTTAAGGCGAGCTAGCATTTGTTTCCCATTCCTAAATGGACTGGAATCACATGCAGTTTCTGGTCCTACGAGCAAGAGTTGTTTTCTGGTAAGGAAAGTCACTATTGTGCTCCCATTGCCATACACAGTGCAAATAGCCCTCCCGTCTTTTCCCAGCAAGTACAGTGTATTGGACTGAAAAGGAGCTATTGTTCTTGTCAGTTTCCTAAGAAGAGTTGAACTAGATATGGCCCCTGTGTGTAGGAAGCACAGTTCTTTTTTTCTGAGCAAGCTCACTGTTCTGGCCCTATAGGAAACACAGTAGAGTAGAAGAGTGCTCTTTTCTCAAAAGCAGAGTGTGTTTCTTGTAAAGTGAGCTAGAGTTTGTTTCCCAGTCCTAAATGGAGTTGAGTCACATGCAATTTTTTGTTCTATGAGCAAGAGTTGTTTTCTGGTAAGAAGAGTCACTATTGTGCTCCAATTGCCATACACAGTGTAAATAGCACTCGCGTCTGTTCCCAGCAAGTACAGTGTATTAGACTGAAGAGGAGCTACTGTTCTTGTCAGTTTCCTAAGCAGAGTTGAACTACATATGGTCCGTGTGTGTAGGAAGCACAGTTCTTTTGTTCTGAGCAAGCTCACTGTTTGGACCCCATTGGAAACACAGTAGAGTAGAAGAGTGCTCTTTTCTCTAAAGCAGTGTGTTTCTTGTAAGGCGAGCTAACGTTTGTTTCCCAGTCCTAAATGGAGTTGAATCACATGCAGTTTCTGGTCCTACGAGCAAGAGTTGTTTTCTGGTAAGGAAAGTCACTATTGCGCTCCCATTGAATACACAGTTCAAATAGCACATGCGTCTGTTCCCAGCAAGTACAGTGTATTGGACTGAAGAGGAGCTACTGTTCTTCTCAGTTTCCTAAGCAGAGTTGAACTAGATATGGCCCGTGTGTCTAGGAAGCACAGTTCATTTGTTCTGAGCAAGCTAACTGTTCTGGCCCCATAGGAAACACAGTAGAGTAGAAGAGTGCTCTTTTCTCAAAAGCAGAGTGTGTTTCTTGTAAGGTGAGCTAGAGTTTGTTCCCAGTCCTAAATGGAGTTGAGTCACATGCAGTTTATGGTCGTACGAGCAAGAGTTGTTTTCTGGTAAGATGAGTCACTATTGTGCTCCAATTTCCATACACAGTGAAAATAGCACTCACGTCTGTTCTCAGCAAGTACAGTGTATCGGACTGAAGAGGAGCTGCTGTTCTTGTCAGTTTCCTAAGCAGAGTTGAACTAGATATGGCCCGTGTGTTTAGGAAGCACAGTTATTATGTTCTGAGCAAGCTCACTGTTCTGACCCTATAGGAAACACAGTAGAGTAGAAAAGTGCTCTTTTCTCAAAAGCAGAGTGTGTTTCTTGTAAGGCGAGCTAGCGTTTGTTTCCTAGTCCTAAATGGAGTTGAATCACATGCAGTTTCTGGTCCTACGAACCAGAGTTGTTTTCTGGTAAGGAAAGTCACTATTGCGCTCCCATTGCCATACACAGGGCAAATAGCACTCGCGTCTTTTCCCAGCAAGTACAGTGTATTGGACTGAATAAGAGCTACTGTTCTTGGCAGTTTCCTAAGCAGAGTTGAACTACATATGGTCCTTGTGTGTAGGAAGCACAGTTCTTTTGTTCTGAGCAAGCTCACTGTTTGGACCCCATAGGAAACACAGTAGATTAGAAGAGTGCTCATTCTCTAAAGCAGAGTGTGTTTCTTGTAAGGTGAGCTAGCGTTTGTGTCTCAGTCCTAAATGGAGTGGAATCACATGCAGTTTCTGGTCCTATGAGCAAGAGATGTTTTATGGTAAGAATAGTCACTATTGCGCTGCCATTGCCATACACAGGACAAATAGCACTGGTATCTGTTCCCAGCAAGTACAGTGTATTGGACTGAAGAGGAGCTACTGTTCTTGTCAGGTTTCTAAGCAGAATTGAACTAGATATGGCCGTGTGTAGGAAGCACAGTTCTTTTGTTCTGAGCAAGCTCACTGTTCGGACGCCATAGGAAACACAGTAGAGTAGAAGAGTGCTCTTTTCTAAAAAGCAGAGAGTGTTTCTTGTAAGGCGAGCTAGCGTTTGTTTCCCAGTCCTAAATGGCGTTGAATCACATGCAGTTTGTGTTCCTAGGAGCAAGAGTTGTTTTCTGTTAAGGAAAGTCACTATTGTGCTCTCATTGCCATACACAGTGCAAATAGCACTCGCGTCTGTTCCCAGCAAGTACAGTGTATTGGACTGAAGAGGAGCTACTGTTCTTGTCAGTTTCCTAAGCAGAGTTGAACTAGATATGGCCCGTGTGTAGGAATCACAGTTCTTTTGTTCTGAGCAAGTTCACTGTTCTGGCCTTATAGGAAACACAGTAGAGTAGATGATTGCTCTTTTCTCAAAAGCAGAGTGTGTTTCTTGTAAGGCGAGTTAGCGTTTGTTTCCCAGTTCTAAATGTAGTTGAATCCCATGCAGTTTCTGGTCCTACGAGGAAGAGTTGTTTTCTGGTAAGAAGAGTCACTATTGCGCTCCCATTGTCATACACAGGGCAAATAGCACTGGCATCTGATCCAAGAAGTACAGTGTATTGGACTGAAGAGGATCTACTGTTCTTGTCAGGTTCCTACACAGAATTGAACTAGATATGGCCATGTGTGTAGAAAGCACAGTTCTTTTGTTCTGAGCAAGCTCACTGTTTGGACCCCATTGGAAACACAGTAGAGTAGAAGAGTGCTCTTTTCTCAAAAGCAGAGTGTGTTTATTGAAAGGCGAGCTAGTGTTTGTTTCCCAGTCAGAAATGGAATTGAATCCCGTGCAGTTTCTGGTCCTATGAGCAAGAGATTTTTCTGGTAAGAAGAGTCACTATTGCGCTCCCATTGCCAGAAACAGTGCAAATAGCACTGGCATCGGTTCCATGCATGTACAGAGTATTGGACTGAAGAGGAGCTACTGTTCTTGTCAGTTTCCTAAGCAGAGTTGAACTAGATATGGCCCCTGTGTGTAGGAAGCACAGTTCTTTTGTTCTGAGCAAGTTCACTGTTCTGGCCCTATAGGAAACACAGTAGAGTAGAAGAGTGCTCTTTTCTCAAAAGCAGAGTGTGTTTCTTGTAAGGCAAGCTAGCGTTTCTTTCCCAGTCCTAAATGGAGTTGTGTCTCATGCAGTTTCTGGTCCTATGAGCAAGAGTTGTTTTCTGGTAAGAAGAGTCACTATTGCGCTCCCTTTGTCATACACAGGGCAAATAGCACTGGTGTCTGTTCCCAGCAAGTGCAGTGTATTTGACTGAAGAGCGTATACTGTTCTTGTCAGTTTCCTAAGCAGAATTGAATTAGATACGGCCCGTGTGTGTAGGAAGCACAGTCCTTTTGTTCTGAGCAAGCTCATTGTTCTGGCCATAGAGGAAACACAGTAGAGTAGAAGAGTGCTCTTTTCTCAAAAGCAGAGTGTGTTTCTTGTGAGCAGAGCTAGCGTTTGTTTCCCAGTCCTAAATGGAGGTGAGTCACATGCAGTTTGTGGTCCTAAGAGCAAGAGTTGTTTTCTGGTAAGAAGAGTCACTATTGCGCTCCCATTGCCATAGAGAGTACAAATAGCACTCGCGTCTCTTCCCAGCAAGTACAGTGTATTAGACTGAAGAGGAGCTACTGTTCTTGTCAGTGACCTAAGCAAAGTTGAATTAGATATGGCCCGAGTGTAGGAAGCACAGTTCTTTTCTTCTGAGCAAGCTCACTGTTCTGGCCCTATAGGAAACACAGTAGAGTAGAAGACTGCTCTTTTCTCAAAAGCAGAGTGTGTTTATTGTAAGGCGAGCTAGCGTTTCTTTCCCAGTCCTAAATGGAGTTGAGTCACTTGCAGTTTCTGGTCCTACGAGCAAGAGTTGTTTTCTGGTAAGAAGAGTCATTATTGCGCTCCCATTGTCATACACAGGGCAAATAGCACTGGTACCTGTTCGCAGCATGTGCAGTGTATTTGACTGGAGGGTATACCGTTCTTGTCAGTTTCCTAAGCTGAATTGAACTAGATATGGCCGTGTGTGTAGGAAGCACACTTCTTTTGTTCTGTGCAATCTCACTGTTCTGGCCCTATAGGAAACACAGTAGAGTAGAAGAGTGCTCTTTTCTCAAAAGCAGAGTGTGTTTCTTGCATGGAGAGCTAGCGTTTTTTTTCCCAGTCCTAAATGGAGTTGAATCACATGCAGTTTCTGATCCTACGAGCAAGAGTTGTTTTCTGGTAAGGAAAGTCACTATTGCGATCCCATTGTCATACACAGGGCAAATAGCACTGGCGTCGGTTCCCAGCATGTACAGTGTATTGGACTGAAGAGAATCTACTGTTCTTCTCAGGTTCCTAAGCAGAAATGAACTAGATATGTCCGTGTATGTAGGAAGCACAGTTCTTTTGTTCTGAGCATGCTCACTGTTCGGACCCCATAGGAAACACAGTAGAGTAGAAGGGTGATCTTTTCTCTAAAGCAGAGTGTGTTTCTTGTAAGGCGAGCTAGCGTTTGTTTCCCAGACCTAAATGGAGTTGAATCACATGCAGTTTCTGGTCCTACAAGCAAGAGATGTTTTCTGGTAGGGAAAGTCACTATTGCGATCTCATTGACATACACAGTTCAAATAGCACTTGCTTCTGTTCCCAGCAAGTACAGTGTATTGGACTGAAGAGGAGCTACTGTTCTTGTCAGTTTCCTAAGCAGAGTTGAACTAGATATGGCCCGTGTGTGTAGGAAGCACAGGTCTTTTGTTCTGAGCAAGCTCACTGTTTGGACCCCATATTAAACCCAGTAGAGTAGATGAGTGCTCTTTTCTCAAAAGCAGAGTGTGTTTCTTGTAGGCGAGCTAGCGTTTGTTTCCCAGTCCTAAATGGAGTTGAATCCCATGCAGTTTCTGGTCCTACGAGCAAGAGTTGTTTTCTGGTAAGAAGAATCACTATTGCGCTCACAATGTCATACACAGTGCAAATAGCTTTGGCGTCGGTTCCCAGCAAGTACAGTGTATTGGACTGAAGAGGAGCTACTGTTATTGTCAGTTTCCTAAGCAGAGTTGAACTAGATATGGCCCGTGTGTGTAGGAAGCCCAGTTATTTTTTTGTAAGCAAGCTCACTGTTCGGACCCCATAGGAAACACAGTAGTGTAGAGGAGTGCTGTTTTCTCAAAAGCAGAGTGTGTTTCTTGTAAGGCGGGCTAGCGTTTTTTTCCCAGTCTTATATGGAGTTGAATCCCATGCAGTTTCTGGTCCTACGAGCAAGAGTTGTTTTCTGGTAAGAAGAGTCACTATTGTGCTCCCATTGTCATACACAGGGCAAATAGCACTGGCGTCTGTTCCCAGCATGTACAGTGTATTGGACTGAAGAGGATGTACTGTTCTTGTCAGTTTCCTAAGCAGAATTTAACTAGATATGGCCGTGTGTGTAGGAGGCACAGTTCTCTTGTTCTGATCAAGCTCACTGTTCTGGCCCTATAGGAAACACAGTAGAGTAGAAGGGTGCTCTTTTCTCAAAAGCAGAGTGTGTTTCCTGTAAGGCGACACAGCGTTTGTTACCCAGTACTAAATGGAGTTGAATCCCATGCAGTTTGTGGTCCTATGAGCAAGAGTTGTTTTCTGGTAAGGAAAGTCACTATTGTGCTCCCATTCCCATTCATAGTGCAAATAGCACTCGCGTCTGTTCCCAGCAAGTACAGTGTATTGGACTGAACAGGAGCTACTGTTCTTGTCAGTTTCCTAAGCAGAGTTGAACTAGATATGGCTCGTATGTGTAGGAAGCACAGTTCTTTTGTTCTGAGAAAGCACACTGTGCGGACACCATCGGAAACACAGTAGAGTAGATGAGAGCTCTTTTCTCAAAATTAGATTGTGTTTCTTGAAAGGCGAGCTAGTATTTGCTTCCCAGTCAGAAATGGAGTTGAATCCCATGCCGTTTCTGGTCCTACGAGCAAGAGTTTTTTTCTAGTAAGAAGAGTCACTATTGGGCTCCCATTGCCTTACAAGTGCAAATAGCACTGGCGTCTGTTCCGACCAAGTACAGTGTATTCGAATGAAGAGCAGCTACTGTTCTTGTCAGTTTTCTAAGCAGAGTTGAACTAGATACGGCCCGTGTGTGTAGGAAGCACAGTTCTTTTGTTCTGAGCAAGCTCACTGTGCGGAACACATAGGAATCACAGTAGAGTAGAAGAGTGCTCTTTTCTCAAAAGCAGAGTGTGTTTCTTGTAAGGCGAGCTAGCATTTTTTTCCCAGTCCTAAATGGAGTTGAATCACATGCAGGTTTTTGTCCTACGAGCAAGAGTTGTTTTCTGGTAGGGCGAGTCACCATTGTGCTCCAATTGCCATACACAGAGCAAATATCACTCGCGTCTGTTCCCTGCAAGTACAGTGTATCGGACTGAAGAGGAGCTACTGTTCTTGTCAGTTTCCTAAGCAGAGTTGAACTGGATATGGCCCATGTGTAGGATGCACAGTTCTTTATTCTGAGCAAGCTCACTGTTCTGGCCCTATAGGAAACACAGTAGAGTAGAAGAGTGCTCTTTTCTCTAAAGCAGAGTGTGTTTCTCTAAGGTGAGCTAGCTTTTGTTTCCCAGTCCTAAATGGAGTTGAATCACATGCAGTTTCTGGTCCTATGAGCAAGAGTTGTTTTATGGTAAGAAGAGTCACTATTGTGCTGCCATTGCCATACACAGGACAAATAGCACTGGCGTCTGTTCCCAGCACGTACAGTGTATTGGACTGAAGAGGATCTACTGTTATTGTCAGGTTCCTAAGCAGAATTGAACTAGATATGGCCATGTGTGTAGGAAGCACAGTTCTTTTGTTCTGAGCAAGCTCACTGTTCGGACACCATAGGAAACACAGTAGAGTAGAAGAGTGCTCTTTTCTCAAAAGCAGAGTGTGTTTTTGTAAGGCGAGCTAGCGTTTGTTTCCTAGTCCTAAATGGAGTTGAATCACATGCAGTTTCTGGTCCTACGAGCAAGAGTTGTTTTCTGGTAAGGAAAGTCACTATTGCGCTCCCATTACCCTACACTAGGCAAATAGCCCTCGCGTCTTTTCCCAGCAAGTACAGTGTATTGGACTGAATAGGAGCTACTGTTCTTGTCAGTTTCCTAAGCAGAGTTGAACTAGATATGGTCCGTGTGTGTAGCAAGCACAGTTCTTTTGTTCTGAGCAAGCTCACTGTTTGGACCCCATAGGAAACACAGTAGAGTAGAAAAGTGCTCTTTTCTCTAAAGCAGAGTGTGTTTCTTATAAGGCGAGCTAGCGTTTGTTTCCCAGTCCTAAATGGAGTGGAATCACATGCAGTTTCTGGTCCTACGAGCAAGAGTTGTTTTCTGGTAAGGAAAGTCACTATTGCGCTCCCATTGCCATAAACAGTGCAAGTAGCCCTCCCGTCTGTTCCCAGCAAGTACAGTGTTTTGGACTGAAGATGAGCTACTGTTCTTCTCAGTTTCCTAAGCAGAGTTGAACTAGATATGGCCCGTGTGTGTAGGAAGCACAGTTCTTATGTTCTGAGCAAGCTCACTGTTCTGGCCCTATAGGAAACACAGTAGAGTAGAAGAGTGCTCTTTTCTCATAAGCAGAGTGTGTTTCTTGTAAAGCGAGCTAGAGTTTGTTTCCCAGTCCTAAATGGAGTTGAATCACATGCAGTGTCTGGTCCTACGAGCAAGAGTTGTTTTCTGGTAAGAAGAGTCACTATTGTGCTGCCTATGCCATACACAGGACAAATAGCACTGGCGTCTGTTCCAAGCAAGTACAGTGTATTGGACTGAAGAGGATCTACTGTTCTTGTCAGGTTCCTAAGCAGACTTGAACTAGATATGGCCGTGTGTGTAGGAAGCACAGTTTTTTTGTTCTGAGCAAGCTCACTTTTCGGAACACATAGGAAACATAGTAGAGTAGAAGAGTGCTCTTTTCTCAAAAGCAGAGTGTGTTTCTTGGTAGTTAGCTAGCGTTTGTTTCCCAGTCCTAAATGGAGTTGAGTCACATGCAGTTTTTTGTCCTACGAGCAAGAGTTTTTTTCTGGTAAGACAAGTCACTATAAGGCTCCAATTGCCATACACAGTGCAAATAGCACTCGCGTATGTTCCCCGCAAGTACAGTGTATTGGACTGAAGAGGAGCTACTGTTCTTGTCAGTTTCCTAAGCAGAGTTGAACTAGATATGGCCCGTGTGTGTAGGAAGCACAGTTCTTTTGTTCTTAGCAAGCTCACTGTTTGTACCCCATAGGAAGCACAGTAGAGTAGAAGAGTGCTCTTTTCTCTAAAGCAGAGTGTGTTTTTGTAAGGCGAGCTAGCATTTGTTTCCCAATCCTAAATGGAGTGGAATCACATGCAGTCTCTGGTCCTACGATCAAGAGTTGTTTTCTGGTAAGGAAAGTCACTATTGCGCTCCCCTTGCCAGACATAGTGCAAATAGATCTCGCGTCTGTTCCCAGCAAGTACAGTGTATTGGACTGAAGAGGAGCTACTGTTCTTCTCAGTTTCCTAAGCAGAGTTGAACTAGATATGGCCCGTGTGTGTAGGAAGAACAGTTCTTTTGTTCTGAGCAAACTCACTGTTCAGACCCCATAGGAAACACAGAAGAGGAGAAGAGTGCTCTTTTCTCAAAAGCAGAGTGTGTTTCTTGTAAGGCGAGCTAGCGTTTGTTTCCCAGTCCTAAATGGATTTGAGTCACATGCAGTTTCTGGTCCTAAGAACAAGAGTTGTTTTCTGGAAAGGAAAGTCACTATTGCGCGCCCATTGCCTTACACAAGGCAAATAGCACTCGCGTCTTTTCCCAGCAAATACAGTGTATTGGACTGAATAGGAGTTACTGTTCTTGTCAGTTTCCTAAGTAGAGTTGAACTAGATATGGCCCGTGTGAGTAGGAAGCACAGTTCTTTTGGTCTGAGCAAGCTCACTGTTCTGGCCCTATAGGAAACACAGCAGAGTAGAAGAGTGCTCTTTTCTCTAAAGCAGAGTGTGTTTCTTGTAAGGTGAGCAAGCTTTTGTTTCCCAGTCCTAAATGGAGTTGAATTACATGCAGTTTCTGGTCCTACGAGCAAGAGTTGTTTTATGGTAAGAAGTGTCACTATTGCGCTGCCATTGCCATACACAGGACAAATAGCACTGGCGTCTGTTCCCAGCAAGTACAGTGTATCGGACTGAAGAGAATCTACTGTTCTTGTCAGGTTCCTAAGCAGAATTGAACTAGATATGGCCGTGTGTGTAGGAAGCACAGTTCTTTTGTTCTGAGGAAGCTCAGTGTTCGGACCACATAGGAAACACAGTATAGTAGAAGAGTGCTCTTTTCTCAAAAGCAGAGTGTGTTTTTAGTAAGGCGAGCTAGGGTTTGTTTCCCAGTCCTAAATGGAGTTGAGTCACATGCAGGTTTTTGTCCTACGAGCAAGAGTTGTTTTCTGGTGGGGCGAGTCACTATTGTGCTCCAATTGCCATACACAGTGCAAATAGCACTCGCGTCTGTTCCCTGCAAGCACAGTGTATCGGACTGAAGAGGAGCTACTGTTCTTGTCAGTTTCCTAAGCAGAGTTGAACTAGATATGGCCCGTGTGTAGGAAGCACAGTTCTTTGTTTTGAGCAAGCTCACTGTTCTGGCCCTATAGGAAACACAGTAGAGTAGAAGAGTGCTCTTTTCTCTAAAGCAGAGTGTGTTTCTGTAAGGTGAGCTAGCTTTTGTTTCCCAGTCCTAAATGAAGTTGAATCACATGCAGTTTCTGGTCCTACGAGCAAGAGTTGTTTTCTGGTAAGGAAAGTCTCTATTGCGCTCCCATTACCCTACACAAGGCAAATAGCACTCGCGTCTTTTCCCAGCAAGTACAGTGTATTGGACTGAATAGGAGCTACTGTTCTTGTCAGTTTCCTAAGCAGAGTTGAACTAGATATGGTCCGTGTGTGTAGCAAGCACAGTTCTTTTGTTCTGAGCAAGCTCACTGTTTGGACCCCATAGGAAACACAGTAGAGTAGAAAAGTGCTCTTTTCTCTAAAGCAGAGTGTGTTTCTTGTAAGGCGAGCTAGCGTTTGTTTCCCAGTCCTAAATGGAGTGGAATCTCATGCAGTTTCTGGTCTTACGAGCAAGAGTTGTTTTCTGGTAAGGAAAGTCACTATTGTGCTCCCATTGCTATAAACAGTGCAAATAGCCCTCCCGTCTGTTCCCAGCAAGTACAGTGTATTGGACTGAAGAGGAGCTACTGTTCTTCTCAGTTTCCTAAGCAGAGTTGAACTAGATATGGCCCGTGTGTGTAGGAAGCACAGTTCTTATGTTCTGAGCAAGCTCTCTCTTCTGGCCCTATAGAAAACACAGTAGAGTAGAAGAGTGCTCTTTTCTCTAAAGCAGAGTGTGTTTCTTGTAAAGCGAGCTAGAGTTTGTTTCCCAGTCCTAAATGGAGTTGAATCACATGCAGTCTCTGGTCCTACGAGCAAGAGTTGTTTTCTGGTAAGAAGAGTCACTATTGCGCTGCCTATGCCATACACAGGACAAATAGCACTGGCGTCTGTTCCAAGCAAGTACAGTGTATTGGACTGAAGAGGATCTACTGTTCTTGTCAGGTTCCTAAGCAGACTTGAACTAGATATGGCCGTGTGTGTAGGAAGCACAGTTTTTTTGTTCTGAGCAAGCTCACTTTTCGGAACACATAGGAAACATAGTAGAGTAGAAGAGTGCTCTTTTCTCAAAAGCAGAGTGTGTTTCTTGGAAGTCGAGCTAGCGTTTGTTTCCCAGTCCTAAATGGAGTTGAGTCACATGCAGTTTTTTGTCCTACGAGCAAGAGTTTTTTTCTGGTAAGATAAGTCACTATAAGGCTCCAATTGCCATACACAGTGCAAATAGCACTCGCGTATGTTCCCCGCAAGTACAGTGTATTGGACTGAAGAGGAGCTACTGTTCTTGTCAGTTTCCTAAGCAGAGTTGAACTAGATATGGCCGTGTGTGTAGGAAACACAGTTCTTTTGTTCTTAGCAAGCTCACTGTTTGGACCCCATAGGAAGCACAGTAGAGTAGAAGAGTGCTCTTTTCTCAAAAGCAGAGTGTGTTTCATGTAAGGCGAGCTAGCATTTGCTTCCCAATCCTTAATGGATTTTAATCACATGCAGTTTCTGGTCCTACGAACCAGAGTTGTTTTCTGGTAAGGAATGTCACTATTGCGCTCCCATTGCCATACACAGGGCAAATAGCACTCGCGTCTTTTCCCAGCAAGTACAGTGTATTGGACTGAATAAGAGCTACTGTTCTTGGCAGTTTCCTAAGCAGAGTTGAACTACATATGGTCCTTGTGTGTAGGAAGCACAGTTCTTTTGTTCTGAGCAAGCTCACTGTTTGGACCCCATAGGAAACACAGTAGAGTAGAAGAGTGCTCTTTTCTCTAAAGCAGAGTGTGTTTCTTGTAAGGTGAGCTAGCGTTTGTGTCTCAGTCCTAAATGGAGTGGAATCACATGCAGTTTCTGGTCCTATGAGCAAGAGATGTTTTATGGTAAGAATAGTCACTATTGCGCTGCCATTGCCATACACAGGACAAATAGCACTGGTATCTGTTCCCAGCAAGTACAGTGTATTGGACTGAAGAGGAGCTACTGTTCTTGTCAGGTTTCTAAGCAGAATTGAACTAGATATGGCCGTGTGTAGGAAGCACAGTTCTTTTGTTCTGAGCAAGCTCACTGTTCGGACGCCATAGGAAACACAGTAGAGTAGAAGAGTGCTCTTTTCTAAAAAGCAGAGAGTGTTTCTTGTAAGGCGAGCTAGCGTTTGTTTCCCAGTCCTAAATGGCGTTGAATCACATGCAGTTTGTGTTCCTAGGAGCAAGAGTTGTTTTCTGTTAAGGAAAGTCACTATTGTGCTCTCATTGCCATACACAGTGCAAATAGCACTCGCGTCTGTTCCCAGCAAGTACAGTGTATTGGACTGAAGAGGAGCTACTGTTCTTGTCAGTTTCCTAAGCAGAGTTGAACTAGATATGGCCTTGTGTGCAGAAAGCACAGTTCTTTTGTTCTGAGCAAGCTCACTGTTTGGACCCCATTGGAAACACAGTAGAGTAGAAGAGTGCTCTTTTCTCAAAAGCAGAGTGTGTTTATTGAAAGGCGAGCTAGTGTTTGTTTCCCAGTCAGAAATGGAATTGAATCCCGTGCAGTTTCTGGTCCTATGAGCAAGAGATTTTTCTGGTAAGAAGAGTCACTATTGCGCTCCCATTGCCAGAAACAGTGCAAATAGCACTGGCATCGGTTCCATGCATGTACAGAGTATTGGACTGAAGAGGAGCTACTGTTCTTGTCAGTTTCCTAAGCAGAGTTGAACTAGATATGGCCCCTGTGTGTAGGAAGCACAGTTCTTTTGTTCTGAGCAAGTTCACTGTTCTGGCCCTATAGGAAACACAGTAGAGTAGAAGAGTGCTCTTTTCTCAAAAGCAGAGTGTGTTTCTTGTAAGGCAAGCTAGCGTTTCTTTCCCAGTCCTAAATGGAGTTGTGTCTCATGCAGTTTCTGGTCCTATGAGCAAGAGTTGTTTTCTGGTAAGAAGAGTCACTATTGCGCTCCCTTTGTCATACACAGGGCAAATAGCACTGGTGTCTGTTCCCAGCAAGTGCAGTGTATTTGACTGAAGAGCGTATACTGTTCTTGTCAGTTTCCTAAGCAGAATTGAATTAGATACGGCCCGTGTGTGTAGGAAGCACAGTCCTTTTGTTCTGAGCAAGCTCATTGTTCTGGCCATAGAGGAAACACAGTAGAGTAGAAGAGTGCTCTTTTCTCAAAAGCAGAGTGTGTTTCTTGTGAGCAGAGCTAGCGTTTGTTTCCCAGTCCTAAATGGAGGTGAGTCACATGCAGTTTGTGGTCCTAAGAGCAAGAGTTGTTTTCTGGTAAGAAGAGTCACTATTGCGCTCCCATTGCCATAGAGAGTACAAATAGCACTCGCGTCTCTTCCCAGCAAGTACAGTGTATTAGACTGAAGAGGAGCTACTGTTCTTGTCAGTGACCTAAGCAAAGTTGAATTAGATATGGCCCGAGTGTAGGAAGCACAGTTCTTTTCTTCTGAGCAAGCTCACTGTTCTGGCCCTATAGGAAACACAGTAGAGTAGAAGACTGCTCTTTTCTCAAAAGCAGAGTGTGTTTATTGTAAGGCGAGCTAGCGTTTCTTTCCCAGTCCTAAATGGAGTTGAGTCACTTGCAGTTTCTGGTCCTACGAGCAAGAGTTGTTTTCTGGTAAGAAGAGTCATTATTGCGCTCCCATTGTCATACACAGGGCAAATAGCACTGGTACCTGTTCGCAGCATGTGCAGTGTATTTGACTGGAGGGTATACCGTTCTTGTCAGTTTCCTAAGCTGAATTGAACTAGATATGGCCGTGTGTGTAGGAAGCACACTTCTTTTGTTCTGTGCAATCTCACTGTTCTGGCCCTATAGGAAACACAGTAGAGTAGAAGAGTGCTCTTTTCTCAAAAGCAGAGTGTGTTTCTTGCATGGAGAGCTAGCGTTTTTTTTCCCAGTCCTAAATGGAGTTGAATCACATGCAGTTTCTGATCCTACGAGCAAGAGTTGTTTTCTGGTAAGGAAAGTCACTATTGCGATCCCATTGTCATACACAGGGCAAATAGCACTGGCGTCGGTTCCCAGCATGTACAGTGTATTGGACTGAAGAGAATCTACTGTTCTTCTCAGGTTCCTAAGCAGAAATGAACTAGATATGTCCGTGTATGTAGGAAGCACAGTTCTTTTGTTCTGAGCATGCTCACTGTTCGGACCCCATAGGAAACACAGTAGCGTAGAAGGGTGATCTTTTCTCTAAAGCAGAGTGTGTTTCTTGTAAGGCGAGCTAGCGTTTGTTTCCCAGACCTAAATGGAGTTGAATCACATGCAGTTTCTGGTCCTACAAGCAAGAGATGTTTTCTGGTAGGGAAAGTCACTATTGCGATCTCATTGACATACACAGTTCAAATAGCACTTGCTTCTGTTCCCAGCAAGTACAGTGTATTGGACTGAAGAGGAGCTACTGTTCTTGTCAGTTTCCTAAGCAGAGTTGAACTAGATATGGCCCGTGTGTGTAGGAAGCACAGGTCTTTTGTTCTGAGCAAGCTCACTGTTTGGACCCCATATTAAACCCAGTAGAGTAGATGAGTGCTCTTTTCTCAAAAGCAGAGTGTGTTTCTTGTAGGCGAGCTAGCGTTTGTTTCCCAGTCCTAAATGGAGTTGAATCCCATGCAGTTTCTGGTCCTACGAGCAAGAGTTGTTTTCTGGTAAGAAGAATCACTATTGCGCTCACAATGTCATACACAGTGCAAATAGCTTTGGCGTCGGTTCCCAGCAAGTACAGTGTATTGGACTGAAGAGGAGCTACTGTTATTGTCAGTTTCCTAAGCAGAGTTGAACTAGATATGGCCCGTGTGTGTAGGAAGCCCAGTTATTTTTTTGTAAGCAAGCTCACTGTTCGGACCCCATAGGAAACACAGTAGTGTAGAGGAGTGCTGTTTTCTCAAAAGCAGAGTGTGTTTCTTGTAAGGCGGGCTAGCGTTTTTTTCCCAGTCTTATATGGAGTTGAATCCCATGCAGTTTCTGGTCCTACGAGCAAGAGTTGTTTTCTGGTAAGAAGAGTCACTATTGTGCTCCCATTGTCATACACAGGGCAAATAGCACTGGCGTCTGTTCCCAGCATGTACAGTGTATTGGACTGAAGAGGATGTACTGTTCTTGTCAGTTTCCTAAGCAGAATTTAACTAGATATGGCCGTGTGTGTAGGAGGCACAGTTCTCTTGTTCTGATCAAGCTCACTGTTCTGGCCCTATAGGAAACACAGTAGAGTAGAAGGGTGCTCTTTTCTCAAAAGCAGAGTGTGTTTCCTGTAAGGCGACACAGCGTTTGTTACCCAGTACTAAATGGAGTTGAATCCCATGCAGTTTGTGGTCCTATGAGCAAGAGTTGTTTTCTGGTAAGGAAAGTCACTATTGTGCTCCCATTCCCATTCATAGTGCAAATAGCACTCGCGTCTGTTCCCAGCAAGTACAGTGTATTGGACTGAACAGGAGCTACTGTTCTTGTCAGTTTCCTAAGCAGAGTTGAACTAGATATGGCTCGTATGTGTAGGAAGCACAGTTCTTTTGTTCTGAGAAAGCACACTGTGCGGACACCATCGGAAACACAGTAGAGTAGATGAGAGCTCTTTTCTCAAAATTAGATTGTGTTTCTTGAAAGGCGAGCTAGTATTTGCTTCCCAGTCAGAAATGGAGTTGAATCCCATGCCGTTTCTGGTCCTACGAGCAAGAGTTTTTTTCTGGTAAGAAGAGTCACTATTGGGCTCCCATTGCCTTACAAGTGCAAATAGCACTGGCGTCTGTTCCGACCAAGTACAGTGTATTCGAATGAAGAGCAGCTACTGTTCTTGTCAGTTTTCTAAGCAGAGTTGAACTAGATACGGCCCGTGTGTGTAGGAAGCACAGTTCTTTTGTTCTGAGCAAGCTCACTGTGCGGAACACATAGGAATCACAGTAGAGTAGAAGAGTGCTCTTTTCTCAAAAGCAGAGTGTGTTTCTTGTAAGGCGAGCTAGCATTTTTTTCCCAGTCCTAAATGGAGTTGAATCACATGCAGGTTTTTGTCCTACGAGCAAGAGTTGTTTTCTGGTAGGGCGAGTCACCATTGTGCTCCAATTGCGATACACAGAGCAAATATCACTCGCGTCTGTTCCCTGCAAGTACAGTGTATCGGACTGAAGAGGAGCTACTGTTCTTGTCAGTTTCCTAAGCAGAGTTGAACTGGATATGGCCCATGTGTAGGATGCACAGTTCTTTATTCTGAGCAAGCTCACTGTTCTGGCCCTATAGGAAACACAGTAGAGTAGAAGAGTGCTCTTTTCTCTAAAGCAGAGTGTGTTTCTCTAAGGTGAGCTAGCTTTTGTTTCCCAGTCCTAAATGGAGTTGAATCACATGCAGTTTCTGGTCCTATGAGCAAGAGTTGTTTTATGGTAAGAAGAGTCACTATTGTGCTGCCATTGCCATACACAGGACAAATAGCACTGGCGTCTGTTCCCAGCACGTACAGTGTATTGGACTGAAGAGGATCTACTGTTATTGTCAGGTTCCTAAGCAGAATTGAACTAGATATGGCCATGTGTGTAGGAAGCACAGTTCTTTTGTTCTGAGCAAGCTCACTGTTCGGACACCATAGGAAACACAGTAGAGTAGAAGAGTGCTCTTTTCTCAAAAGCAGAGTGTGTTTTTGTAAGGCGAGCTAGCGTTTGTTTCCTAGTCCTAAATGGAGTTGAATCACATGCAGTTTCTGGTCCTACGAGCAAGAGTTGTTTTCTGGTAAGGAAAGTCACTATTGCGCTCCCATTACCCTACACTAGGCAAATAGCCCTCGCGTCTTTTCCCAGCAAGTACAGTGTATTGGACTGAATAGGAGCTACTGTTCTTGTCAGTTTCCTAAGCAGAGTTGAACTAGATATGGTCCGTGTGTGTAGCAAGCACAGTTCTTTTGTTCTGAGCAAGCTCACTGTTTGGACCCCATAGGAAACACAGTAGAGTAGAAAAGTGCTCTTTTCTCTAAAGCAGAGTGTGTTTCTTTTAAGGCGAGCTAGCGTTTGTTTCCCAGTCCTAAATGGAGTGGAATCACATGCAGTTTCTGGTCCTACGAGCAAGAGTTGTTTTCTGGTAAGGAAAGTCACTATTGCGCTCCCATTGCCATAAACAGTGCAAGTAGCCCTCCCGTCTGTTCCCAGCAAGTACAGTGTTTTGGACTGAAGATGAGCTACTGTTCTTCTCAGTTTCCTAAGCAGAGTTGAACTAGATATGGCCCGTGTGTGTAGGAAGCACAGTTCTTATGTTCTGAGCAAGCTCACTGTTCTGGCCCTATAGGAAACACAGTAGAGTAGAAGAGTGCTCTTTTCTCATAAGCAGAGTGTGTTTCTTGTAAAGCGAGCTAGAGTTTGTTTCCCAGTCCTAAATGGAGTTGAATCACATGCAGTGTCTGGTCCTACGAGCAAGAGTTGTTTTCTGGTAAGAAGAGTCACTATTGTGCTGCCTATGCCATACACAGGACAAATAGCACTGGCGTCTGTTCCAAGCAAGTACAGTGTATTGGACTGAAGGGGATCTACTGTTCTTGTCAGGTTCCTAAGCAGACTTGAACTAGATATGGCCGTGTGTGTAGGAAGCACAGTTTTTTTGTTCTGAGCAAGCTCACTTTTCGGAACACATAGGAAACATAGTAGAGTAGAAGAGTGCTCTTTTCTCAAAAGCAGAGTGTGTTTCTTGGTAGTTAGCTAGCGTTTGTTTCCCAGTCCTAAATGGAGTTGAGTCACATGCAGTTTTTTGTCCTACGAGCAAGAGTTTTTTTCTGGTAAGACAAGTCACTATAAGGCTCCAATTGCCATACACAGTGCAAATAGCACTCGCGTATGTTCCCCGCAAGTACAGTGTATTGGACTGAAGAGGAGCTACTGTTCTTGTCAGTTTCCTAAGCAGAGTTGAACTAGATATGGCCCGTGTGTGTAGGAAGCACAGTTCTTTTGTTCTTAGCAAGCTCACTGTTTGTACCCCATAGGAAGCACAGTAGAGTAGAAGAGTGCTCTTTTCTCTAAAGCAGAGTGTGTTTTTGTAAGGCGAGCTAGCATTTGTTTCCCAGTCCTAAATGGAGTGGAATCACATGCAGTCTCTGGTCCTACGATCAAGAGTTGTTTTCTGGTAAGGAAAGTCACTATTGCGCTCCCCTTGCCAGACATAGTGCAAATAGATCTCGCGTCTGTTCCCAGCAAGTACAGTGTATTGGACTGAAGAGGAGCTACTGTTCTTGTCAGTTTCCTAAGCAGAGTTGAACTAGATATGGCCCGTGTGTGTAGGAAGGACAGTTCTTTTGTACTGAGCAAACTCACTGTTCAGACCCCATAGGAAACACAGAAGAGGAGAAGAGTGCTCTTTTCTCAAAAGCAGAGTGTGTTTCTTGTAAGGCGAGCTAGCGTTTGTTTCCCAGTCCTAAATGGATTTGAGTCACATGCAGTTTCTGGTCCTAAGAACAAGAGTTGTTTTCTGGAAAGGAAAGTCACTATTGCGCGCCCATTGCCTTACACAAGGCAAATAGCACTCGCGTCTTTTCCCAGCAAATACAGTGTATTGGACTGAATAGGAGTTACTGTTCTTGTCAGTTTCCTAAGTAGAGTTGAACTAGATATGGCCCGTGTGTGTAGGAAGCACAGTTCTTTTGGTCTGAGCAAGCTCACTGTTCTGGCCCTATAGGAAACACAGCAGAGTAGAAGAGTGCTCTTTTCTCTAAAGCAGAGTGTGTTTTTTGTAAGGTGAGCAAGCTTTTGTTTCCCAGTCCTAAATGGAGTTGAATTACATGCAGTTTCTGGTCCTACGAGCAAGAGTTGTTTTATGGTAAGAAGTGTCACTATTGCGCTGCCATTGCCATACACAGGACAAATAGCACTGGCGTCTGTTCCCAGCAAGTACAGTGTATCGGACTGAAGAGAATCTACTGTTCTTGTCAGGTTCCTAAGCAGAATTGAACTAGATATGGCCGTGTGTGTAGGAAGCACAGTTCTTTTGTTCTGAGGAAGCTCAGTGTTCGGACCACATAGGAAACACAGTATAGTAGAAGAGTGCTCTTTTCTCAAAAGCAGAGTGTGTTTCTAGTAAGGCGAGCTAGCGTTTGTTTCCCAGTCCTAAATGGAGTTGAGTCACATGCAGGTTTTTGTCCTACGAGCAAGAGTTGTTTTCTGGTGGGGCGAGTCACTATTGTGCTCCAATTGCCATACACAGTGCAAATAGCACTCGCGTCTGTTCCCTGCAAGCACAGTGTATCGGACTGAAGAGGAGCTACTGTTCTTGTCAGTTTCCTAAGCAGAGTTGAACTAGATATGGCCCGTGTGTAGGAAGCACAGTTCTTTGTTTTGAGCAAGCTCACTGTTCTGGCCCTATAGGAAACACAGTAGAGTAGAAGAGTGCTCTTTTCTCTAAAGCAGAGTGTGTTTCTGTAAGGTGAGCTAGCTTTTGTTTCCCAGTCCTAAATGAAGTTGAATCACATGCAGTTTCTGGTCCTACGAGCAAGAGTTGTTTTCTGGTAAGGAAAGTCTCTATTGCGCTCCCATTACCCTACACAAGGCAAATAGCACTCGCGTCTTTTCCCAGCAAGTACAGTGTATTGGACTGAATAGGAGCTACTGTTCTTGTCAGTTTCCTAAGCAGAGTTGAACTAGATATGGTCCGTGTGTGTAGCAAGCACAGTTCTTTTGTTCTGAGCAAGCTCACTGTTTGGACCCCATAGGAAACACAGTAGAGTAGAAAAGTGCTCTTTTCTCTAAAGCAGAGTGTGTTTCTTGTAAGGCGAGCTAGCGTTTGTTTCCCAGTCCTAAATGGAGTGGAATCTCATGCAGTTTCTGGTCTTACGAGCAAGAGTTGTTTTCTGGTAAGGAAAGTCACTATTGTGCTCCCATTGCTATAAACAGTGCAAATAGCCCTCCCGTCTGTTCCCAGCAAGTACAGTGTATTGGACTGAAGAGGAGCTACTGTTCTTCTCAGTTTCCTAAGCAGAGTTGAACTAGATATGGCCCGTGTGTGTAGGAAGCACAGTTCTTATGTTCTGAGCAAGCTCTCTCTTCTGGCCCTATAGAAAACACAGTAGAGTAGAAGAGTGCTCTTTTCTCTAAAGCAGAGTGTGTTTCTTGTAAAGCGAGCTAGAGTTTGTTTCCCAGTCCTAAATGGAGTTGAATCACATGCAGTCTCTGGTCCTACGAGCAAGAGTTGTTTTCTGGTAAGAAGAGTCACTATTGCGCTGCCTATGCCATACACAGGACAAATAGCACTGGCGTCTGTTCCAAGCAAGTACAGTGTATTGGACTGAAGAGGATCTACTGTTCTTGTCAGGTTCCTAAGCAGACTTGAACTAGATATGGCCGTGTGTGTAGGAAGCACAGTTTTTTTGTTCTGAGCAAGCTCACTTTTCGGAACACATAGGAAACATAGTAGAGTAGAAGAGTGCTCTTTTCTCAAAAGCAGAGTGTGTTTCTTGGAAGTCGAGCTAGCGTTTGTTTCCCAGTCCTAAATGGAGTTGAGTCACATGCAGTTTTTTGTCCTACGAGCAAGAGTTTTTTTCTGGTAAGATAAGTCACTATAAGGCTCCAATTGCCATACACAGTGCAAATAGCACTCGCGTATGTTCCCCGCAAGTACAGTGTATTGGACTGAAGAGGAGCTACTGTTCTTGTCAGTTTCCTAAGCAGAGTTGAACTAGATATGGCCTTGTGTGTAGGAAACACAGTTCTTTTGTTCTTAGCAAGCTCACTGTTTGGACCCCATAGGAAGCACAGTAGAGTAGAAGAGTGCTCTTTTCTCAAAAGCAGAGTGTGTTTCATGTAAGGCGAGCTAGCATTTGCTTCCCAATCCTTAATGGATTTTAATCACATGCAGTTTCTGGTCCTACGAACCAGAGTTGTTTTCTGGTAAGGAAAGTCACTATTGCGCTCCCATTGCCATACACAGGGCAAATAGCACTCGCGTCTTTTCCCAGCAAGTACAGTGTATTGGACTGAATAAGAGCTACTGTTCTTGGCAGTTTCCTAAGCAGAGTTGAACTACATATGGTCCTTGTGTGTAGGAAGCACAGTTCTTTTGTTCTGAGCAAGCTCACTGTTTGGACCCCATAGGAAACACAGTAGATTAGAAGAGTGCTCATTCTCTAAAGCAGAGTGTGTTTCTTGTAAGGTGAGCTAGCGTTTGTGTCTCAGTCCTAAATGGAGTGGAATCACATGCAGTTTCTGGTCCTATGAGCAAGAGATGTTTTATGGTAAGAATAGTCACTATTGCGCTGCCATTGCCATACACAGGACAAATAGCACTGGTATCTGTTCCCAGCAAGTACAGTGTATTGGACTGAAGAGGAGCTACTGTTCTTGTCAGTTTCCTAAGCAGAGTTGAACTAGATATGGCCCGTGTGTAGGAAGCACAGTTCTTTTGTTCTGAGCAAGTTCACTGTTCTGGCCTTATAGGAAACACAGTAGAGTAGATGATTGCTCTTTTCTCAAAAGCAGAGTGTGTTTCTTGTAAGGCGAGTTAGCGTTTGTTTCCCAGTTCTAAATGTAGTTGAATCCCATGCAGTTTCTGGTCCTACGAGGAAGAGTTGTTTTCTGGTAAGAAGAGTCACTATTGCGCTCCCATTGTCATACACAGGGCAAATAGCACTGGCATCTGATCCAAGAAGTACAGTGTATTGGACTGAAGAGGATCTACTGTTCTTGTCAGGTTCCTACACAGAATTGAACTAGATATGGCCATGTGTGTAGAAAGCACAGTTCTTTTGTTCTGAGCAAGCTCACTGTTTGGACCCCATTGGAAACACAGTAGAGTAGAAGAGTGCTCTTTTCTCAAAAGCAGAGTGTGTTTATTGAAAGGCGAGCTAGTGTTTGTTTCCCAGTCAGAAATGGAATTGAATCCCGTGCAGTTTCTGGTCCTATGAGCAAGAGATTTTTCTGGTAAGAAGAGTCACTATTGCGCTCCCATTGCCAGAAACAGTGCAAATAGCACTGGCATCGGTTCCATGCATGTACAGAGTATTGGACTGAAGAGGAGCTACTGTTCTTGTCAGTTTCCTAAGCAGAGTTGAACTAGATATGGCCCCTGTGTGTAGGAAGCACAGTTCTTTTGTTCTGAGCAAGTTCACTGTTCTGGCCCTATAGGAAACACAGTAGAGTAGAAGAGTGCTCTTTTCTCAAAAGCAGAGTGTGTTTCTTGTAAGGCAAGCTAGCGTTTCTTTCCCAGTCCTAAATGGAGTTGTGTCTCATGCAGTTTCTGGTCCTATGAGCAAGAGTTGTTTTCTGGTAAGAAGAGTCACTATTGCGCTCCCTTTGTCATACACAGGGCAAATAGCACTGGTGTCTGTTCCCAGCAAGTGCAGTGTATTTGACTGAAGAGCGTATACTGTTCTTGTCAGTTTCCTAAGCAGAATTGAATTAGATACGGCCCGTGTGTGTAGGAAGCACAGTCCTTTTGTTCTGAGCAAGCTCATTGTTCTGGCCATAGAGGAAACACAGTAGAGTAGAAGAGTGCTCTTTTCTCAAAAGCAGAGTGTGTTTCTTGTGAGCAGAGCTAGCGTTTGTTTCCCAGTCCTAAATGGAGGTGAGTCACATGCAGTTTGTGGTCCTAAGAGCAAGAATTGTTTTCTGGTAAGAAGAGTCACTATTGCGCTCCCATTGCCATAGAGAGTACAAATAGCACTCGCGTCTCTTCCCAGCAAGTACAGTGTATTAGACTGAAGAGGAGCTACTGTTCTTGTCAGTGACCTAAGCAAAGTTGAATTAGATATGGCCCGAGTGTAGGAAGCACAGTTCTTTTCTTCTGAGCAAGCTCACTGTTCTGGCCCTATAGGAAACACAGTAGAGTAGAAGACTGCTCTTTTCTCAAAAGCAGAGTGTGTTTATTGTAAGGCGAGCTAGCGTTTCTTTCCCAGTCCTAAATGGAGTTGAGTCACTTGCAGTTTCTGGTCCTACGAGCAAGAGTTGTTTTCTGGTAAGAAGAGTCATTATTGCGCTCCCATTGTCATACACAGGGCAAATAGCACTGGTACCTGTTCGCAGCATGTGCAGTGTATTTGACTGGAGGGTATACCGTTCTTGTCAGTTTCCTAAGCTGAATTGAACTAGATATGGCCGTGTGTGTAGGAAGCACACTTCTTTTGTTCTGTGCAATCTCACTGTTCTGGCCCTATAGGAAACACAGTAGAGTAGAAGAGTGCTCTTTTCTCAAAAGCAGAGTGTGTTTCTTGCATGGAGAGCTAGCGTTTTTTTTTCCCAGTCCTAAATGGAGTTGAATCACATGCAGTTTCTGATCCTACGAGCAAGAGTTGTTTTCTGGTAAGGAAAGTCACTATTGCGATCCCATTGTCATACACAGGGCAAATAGCACTGGCGTCGGTTCCCAGCATGTACAGTGTATTGGACTGAAGAGAATCTACTGTTCTTCTCAGGTTCCTAAGCAGAAATGAACTAGATATGTCCGTGTATGTAGGAAGCACAGTTCTTTTGTTCTGAGCATGCTCACTGTTCGGACCCCATAGGAAACACAGTAGAGTAGAAGGGTGATCTTTTCTCTAAAGCAGAGTGTGTTTCTTGTAAGGCGAGCTAGCGTTTGTTTCCCAGACCTAAATGGAGTTGAATCACATGCAGTTTCTGGTCCTACAAGCAAGAGATGTTTTCTGGTAGGGAAAGTCACTATTGCGATCTCATTGACATACACAGTTCAAATAGCACTTGCTTCTGTTCCCAGCAAGTACAGTGTATTGGACTGAAGAGGAGCTACTGTTCTTGTCAGTTTCCTAAGCAGAGTTGAACTAGATATGGCCCGTGTGTGTAGGAAGCACAGGTCTTTTGTTCTGAGCAAGCTCACTGTTTGGACCCCATATTAAACCCAGTAGAGTAGATGAGTGCTCTTTTCTCAAAAGCAGAGTGTGTTTCTTGTAGGCGAGCTAGCGTTTGTTTCCCAGTCCTAAATGGAGTTGAATCCCATGCAGTTTCTGGTCCTACGAGCAAGAGTTGTTTTCTGGTAAGAAGAATCACTATTGCGCTCACAATGTCATACACAGTGCAAATAGCTTTGGCGTCGGTTCCCAGCAAGTACAGTGTATTGGACTGAAGAGGAGCTACTGTTATTGTCAGTTTCCTAAGCAGAGTTGAACTAGATATGGCCCGTGTGTGTAGGAAGCCCAGTTATTTTTTTGTAAGCAAGCTCACTGTTCGGACCCCATAGGAAACACAGTAGTGTAGAGGAGTGCTGTTTTCTCAAAAGCAGAGTGTGTTTCTTGTAAGGCGGGCTAGCGTTTTTTTCCCAGTCTTATATGGAGTTGAATCCCATGCAGTTTCTGGTCCTACGAGCAAGAGTTGTTTTCTGGTAAGAAGAGTCACTATTGTGCTCCCATTGTCATACACAGGGCAAATAGCACTGGCGTCTGTTCCCAGCATGTACAGTGTATTGGACTGAAGAGGATGTACTGTTCTTGTCAGTTTCCTAAGCAGAATTTAACTAGATATGGCCGTGTGTGTAGGAGGCACAGTTCTCTTGTTCTGATCAAGCTCACTGTTCTGGCCCTATAGGAAACACAGTAGAGTAGAAGGGTGCTCTTTTCTCAAAAGCAGAGTGTGTTTCCTGTAAGGCGACACAGCGTTTGTTACCCAGTACTAAATGGAGTTGAATCCCATGCAGTTTGTGGTCCTATGAGCAAGAGTTGTTTTCTGGTAAGGAAAGTCACTATTGTGCTCCCATTCCCATTCATAGTGCAAATAGCACTCGCGTCTGTTCCCAGCAAGTACAGTGTATTGGACTGAACAGGAGCTACTGTTCTTGTCAGTTTCCTAAGCAGAGTTGAACTAGATATGGCTCGTATGTGTAGGAAGCACAGTTCTTTTGTTCTGAGAAAGCACACTGTGCGGACACCATCGGAAACACAGTAGAGTAGATGAGAGCTCTTTTCTCAAAATTAGATTGTGTTTCTTGAAAGGCGAGCTAGTATTTGCTTCCCAGTCAGAAATGGAGTTGAATCCCATGCCGTTTCTGGTCCTACGAGCAAGAGTTTTTTTCTGGTAAGAAGAGTCACTATTGGGCTCCCATTGCCTTACAAGTGCAAATAGCACTGGCGTCTGTTCCGACCAAGTACAGTGTATTCGAATGAAGAGCAGCTACTGTTCTTGTCAGTTTTCTAAGCAGAGTTGAACTAGATACGGCCCGTGTGTGTAGGAAGCACAGTTCTTTTGTTCTGAGCAAGCTCACTGTGCGGAACACATAGGAATCACAGTAGAGTAGAAGAGTGCTCTTTTCTCAAAAGCAGAGTGTGTTTCTTGTAAGGCGAGCTAGCATTTTTTTCCCAGTCCTAAATGGAGTTGAATCACATGCAGGTTTTTGTCCTACGAGCAAGAGTTGTTTTCTGGTAGGGCGAGTCACCATTGTGCTCCAATTGCCATACACAGAGCAAATATCACTCGCGTCTGTTCCCTGCAAGTACAGTGTATCGGACTGAAGAGGAGCTACTGTTCTTGTCAGTTTCCTAAGCAGAGTTGAACTGGATATGGCCCATGTGTAGGATGCACAGTTCTTTATTCTGAGCAAGCTCACTGTTCTGGCCCTATAGGAAACACAGTAGAGTAGAAGAGTGCTCTTTTCTCTAAAGCAGAGTGTGTTTCTCTAAGGTGAGCTAGCTTTTGTTTCCCAGTCCTAAATGGAGTTGAATCACATGCAGTTTCTGGTCCTATGAGCAAGAGTTGTTTTATGGTAAGAAGAGTCACTATTGTGCTGCCATTGCCATACACAGGACAAATAGCACTGGCGTCTGTTCCCAGCACGTACAGTGTATTGGACTGAAGAGGATCTACTGTTATTGTCAGGTTCCTAAGCAGAATTGAACTAGATATGGCCATGTGTGTAGGAAGCACAGTTCTTTTGTTCTGAGCAAGCTCACTGTTCGGACACCATAGGAAACACAGTAGAGTAGAAGAGTGCTCTTTTCTCAAAAGCAGAGTGTGTTTTTGTAAGGCGAGCTAGCGTTTGTTTCCTAGTCCTAAATGGAGTTGAATCACATGCAGTTTCTGGTCCTTCGAGCAAGAGTTGTTTTCTGGTAAGGAAAGTCACTATTGCGCTCCCATTACCCTACACTAGGCAAATAGCCCTCGCGTCTTTTCCCAGCAAGTACAGTGTATTGGACTGAATAGGAGCTACTGTTCTTGTCAGTTTCCTAAGCAGAGTTGAACTAGATATGGTCCGTGTGTGTAGCAAGCACAGTTCTTTTGTTCTGAGCAAGCTCACTGTTTGGACTCCATAGGAAACACAGTAGAGTAGAAAAGTGCTCTTTTCTCTAAAGCAGAGTGTGTTTCTTGTAAGGCGAGCTAGCGTTTGTTTCCCAGTCCTAAATGGAGTGGAATCACATGCAGTTTCTGGTCCTACGAGCAAGAGTTGTTTTCTGGTAAGGAAAGTCACTATTGCGCTCCCATTGCCATAAACAGTGCAAGTAGCCCTCCCGTCTGTTCCCAGCAAGTACAGTGTTTTGGACTGAAGATGAGCTACTGTTCTTCTCAGTTTCCTAAGCAGAGTTGAACTAGATATGGCCCGTGTGTGTAGGAAGCACAGTTCTTATGTTCTGAGCAAGCTCACTGTTCTGGCCCTATAGGAAACACAGTAGAGTAGAAGAGTGCTCTTTTCTCATAAGCAGAGTGTGTTTCTTGTAAAGCGAGCTAGAGTTTGTTTCCCAGTCCTAAATGGAGTTGAATCACATGCAGTGTCTGGTCCTACGAGCAAGAGTTGTTTTCTGGTAAGAAGAGTCACTATTGTGCTGCCTATGCCATACACAGGACAAATAGCACTGGCGTCTGTTCCAAGCAAGTACAGTGTATTGGACTGAAGAGGATCTACTGTTCTTGTCAGGTTCCTAAGCAGACTTGAACTAGATATGGCCGTGTGTGTAGGAAGCACAGTTTTTTTGTTCTGAGCAAGCTCACTTTTCGGAACACATAGGAAACATAGTAGAGTAGAAGAGTGCTCTTTTCTCAAAAGCAGAGTGTGTTTCTTGGTAGTTAGCTAGCGTTTGTTTCCCAGTCCTAAATGGAGTTGAGTCACATGCAGTTTTTTGTCCTACGAGCAAGAGTTTTTTTCTGGTAAGACAAGTCACTATAAGGCTCCAATTGCCATACACAGTGCAAATAGCACTCGCGTATGTTCCCCGCAAGTACAGTGTATTGGACTGAAGAGGAGCTACTGTTCTTGTCAGTTTCCTAAGCAGAGTTGAACTAGATATGGCCCGTGTGTGTAGGAAGCACAGTTCTTTTGTTCTTAGCAAGCTCACTGTTTGTACCCCATAGGAAGCACAGTAGAGTAGAAGAGTGCTCTTTTCTCTAAAGCAGAGTGTGTTTTTGTAAGGCGAGCTAGCATTTGTTTCCCAGTCCTAAATGGAGTGGAATCACATGCAGTCTCTGGTCCTACGATCAAGAGTTGTTTTCTGGTAAGGAAAGTCACTATTGCGCTCCCCTTGCCAGACATAGTGCAAATAGATCTCGCGTCTGTTCCCAGCAAGTACAGTGTATTGGACTGAAGAGGAGCTACTGTTCTTGTCAGTTTCCTAAGCAGAGTTGAACTAGATATGGCCCGTGTGTGTAGGAAGGACAGTTCTTTTGTTCTGAGCAAACTCACTGTTCAGACCCCAAAGGAAACACAGAAGAGGAGAAGAGTGCTCTTTTCTCAAAAGCAGAGTGTGTTTCTTGTAAGGCGAGCTAGCGTTTGTTTCCCAGTCCTAAATGGATTTGAGTCACATGCAGTTTCTGGTCCTAAGAACAAGAGTTGTTTTCTGGAAAGGAAAGTCACTATTGCGCGCCCATTGCCTTACACAAGGCAAATAGCACTCGCGTCTTTTCCCAGCAAATACAGTGTATTGGACTGAATAGGAGTTACTGTTCTTGTCAGTTTCCTAAGTAGAGTTGAACTAGATATGGCCCGTGTGTGTAGGAAGCACAGTTCTTTTGTTCTGAGCAAGCTCACTGTTCTGGCCCTATAGGAAACACAGCAGAGTAGAAGAGTGCTCTTTTCTCTAAAGCAGAGTGTGTTTCTTGTAAGGTGAGCAAGCTTTTGTTTCCCAGTCCTAAATGGAGTTGAATTACATGCAGTTTCTGGTCCTACGAGCAAGAGTTGTTTTATGGTAAGAAGTGTCACTATTGCGCTGCCATTGCCATACACAGGACAAATAGCACTGGCGTCTGTTCCCAGCAAGTACAGTGTATCGGACTGAAGAGAATCTACTGTTCTTGTCAGGTTCCTAAGCAGAATTGAACTAGATATGGCCGTGTGTGTAGGAAGCACAGTTCTTTTGTTCTGAGGAAGCTCAGTGTTCGGACCACATAGGAAACACAGTATAGTAGAAGAGTGCTCTTTTCTCAAAAGCAGAGTGTGTTTCTAGTAAGGCGAGCTAGCGTTTGTTTCCCAGTCCTAAATGGAGTTGAGTCACATGCAGGTTTTTGTCCTACGAGCAAGAGTTGTTTTCTGGTGGTGCGAGTCACTATTGTGCTCCAATTGCCATACACAGTGCAAATAGCACTCGCGTCTGTTCCCTGCAAGCACAGTGTATCAGACTGAAGAGGAGCTACTGTTCTTGTCAGTTTCCTAAGCAGAGTTGAACTAGATATGGCCCGTGTGTAGGAAGCACAGTTCTTTGTTTTGAGCAAGCTCACTGTTCTGGCCCTATAGGAAACACAGTAGAGTAGAAGAGTGCTCTTTTCTCTAAAGCAGAGTGTGTTTCTGTAAGGTGAGCTAGTTTTTGTTTCCCAGTCCTAAATGAAGTTGAATCACATGCAGTTTCTGGTCCTACGAGCAAGAGTTGTTTTCTGCTAAGGAAAGTCTCTATTGCGCTCCCATTACCCTACACAAGGCAAATAGCACTCGCGTCTTTTCCCAGCAAGTACAGTGTATTGGACTGAATAGGAGCTACTGTTCTTGTCAGTTTCCTAAGCAGAGTTGAACTAGATATGGTCCGTGTGTGTAGCAAGCACAGTTCTTTTGTTCTGAGCAAGCTCACTGTTTGGACCCCATAGGAAACACAGTAGAGTAGAAAAGTGCTCTTTTCTCTAAAGCAGAGTGTGTTTCTTGTAAGGCGAGCTAGCGTTTGTTTCCCAGTCCTAAATGGATTTGAGTCACATGCAGTTTCTGGTCCTAAGAACAAGAGTTGTTTTCTGGAAAGGAAAGTCACTATTGCACGCCCATTGCCTTACACAAGGCAAATAGCACTCGCGTCTTTTCCCAGCAAGTACAGTGTACTGGACTGAATAGGAGTTATTGTTCTTGTCAGTTTCCTAAGTAGAGTTGAACTAGATATGGCCCGTGTGTGTAGGAAGCACAGTTCTTTTGTTCTGAGCAAGCTCACTGTTCTGGCCCTATAGGAAACACAGTAGAGTAGAAGAGTGCTCTTTTCTCAAAAGCAGAGTGTGTTTCTTGTAAGGCGAGCTAGCGTTTGTTTCCAGTCCTAAATGGAGTTGACTCACATGCAGGTTTTTGTCCTACGAGCAAGAGTTGTTTTCTGGTAGGGCGAGTCACTATTGTGCTCCAATTGCCATACACAGAGCAAATAGCACTCGCATCTGTTCCCTGCAAGAACAGTGTATCGGACTGAAGAGGAGCTACTGTTCTTGTCAGTTTCCTAAGCAGAGTTGAACTAGATATGGCCCGTGTGTAGGAAGCACAGTTCTTTATTCTGAGCAAGCTCACTGTTCTGGCCCTATAGGAAACACAGTAGAGTAGAAGAGTGCTCTTTTCTCTAAAGCAGAGTGTGTTTCTGCAAGGTGAGCTGGCTTTTGTTTCCCAGTCCTAAATGGAGTTGAATCACATGCAGTTTCTTGTCCTACGAGCAAGAGTTGTTTTATGGTAAGAAGAGTCACTATTGTGCTGCCATTGCCATACACAGGACAAATAGCACTGGCGTCTGTTCCCAGCACGTACAGTGTATTGGACTGAAGAGGATCTACTGTTATTGTCAGGTTCCTAGGCAGAATTGAACTAGATATGGCCATGTGTGTAGGAAGCACAGTTCTTTTGTTCTGAGCAAGCTCACTGTTCTGGCCCTTTAGGAAACACAGTAGAGTAGAAGAGTGCTCTTTTCTCAAAAGCAGAGTGTGTTTCTTGTAAAGCTAGCTAGAGTTTGTTTCCCAGTCCTAAATGGAGTTGAATCACATGCAGTCTCTGGTCCTACGAGCAAGAGTTGTTTTATGGTAAGAAGAGTCACTATTGCGCTGCCTATGCCATACACAGGACAAATAGCACTGGCGTCTGTTCCCAGCAAGTACAGTGTATTGGACTGAAGAGGATCTACTGTTCTTGTCAGGTTCCTAAGCAGACTTGAACTAGATATGGCCGTGTGTGTAGGAAGCACAGTTTTTTTTTTCTCAGCAAGCTCACTTTTCGGAACACATAGGAAACATAGTAGAGTAGAAGAGTGCTCCTTTCTCAAAAGCAGAGTGTGTTTCTTGGAAGTCGAGCTAGCTTTGTTTCCCAGTCCTAAATGGAGTTGAGTCACATGCAGTTTTTTGTCCTACGAGCAAGAGTTTTTTTTCTGGTAAGACAAGTCACTATAAGGCTCCAATTGCCATACACAGTGCAAATAGCACTCGCGTATGTTCCCCGCAAGTACAGTGTATTGGACTGAAGAGGAGCTACTGTTCTTGTCACTTTCCTAAGCAGAGTTGAACTAGATATGGCCCGTGTGTGTAGGAAGCACAGTTCTTTTGTTCTGAGCAAGCTCACTGTTTAGACCCCATAGGAAACACAGTAGAGGAGAAGAGTGCTCTTTTCTCAAATGCAGAGTGTGTTTCTTGTAAGGCGAGCTAGCATTTGTTTCCTAGTCCTAAATGGAGTTGAATCACATGCAGTTTCTGGTCCTACGAGCAAGAGTTGTTTTCTGGTAAGGAAAGTCACTATTGCGCTCCCATTACCCTATACAAGGCAAATAGCACTCGAGTCTTTTCCCAGCAAGTACAGTGTATTGGTGTGAATAGGAGCTACTGTTCTTGTCAGTTTCCTAAGCAGAGTTGAACTAGATATGGTCCGTATGTGTAGGAAGCACAGTTCCTTTGTTCTGAGCAAGCTCACTTTTTGGATCTCATAGGAAACACAGTAGAGTAAAAGAGTGCTCTTTTCTCTAAAGCAGAGTGTGTCTTTGTAAGGCGAGCTAGCATTTGTTTCCTAGTCCTAAATGGAGTGGAATCACATGCAGTTTCTGGTCCTACGAGCAAGAGTTGTTTTCTGGTAAGGAAAGTCACTATTGCGCTCCCATTGCCATACACAGTGCAAATAGCCCTCCCGTCTGTTCCCAGCAAGTACAGTGTATTGGACTGAAGAGGAGCTACTGTTCTTCTCAGTTTCCTAAGCAGAGTTGAAATAGATATGGTCCGTTTGTGTAGGAAGCACAGTTCTTTTTTTCTGAGCAAGCTCACTGTTCTGGCCCTATAGGATACACTTTAGAGTAGAAGAGTGCTCTTTTCTCAAAAGCAGAGTGTGTTTCTTGTAAAGCGAGCTAGAGTTTGTTTCCCAGTCGTAAATGGAGATGAATCACATGCAGTTTCTGGTCCTACGAGCAAGAGTTGTTTTCCGGTAAGAAGAGTCACTATTGCGCTGCCATTGACATACACAGAACAAATAGCACTCGCATCTGTTCCCAGCAAGTACAGTGTATTGGACTGAAGAGGATCTACTGTTCTTGTCAGGTTCCTAAGCAGACTTGAACTAGATATGGCCGTGTGTGTAGGAAGCACAGTTTTTTTGTTCTGAGCAAGCTCACTGTTCGGAACACATAGGAAACACAGTAGAGTAGAAGAGTGCTCTTTTCTGAAAAGCAGAGTGTGTTTCTTGGAAGTCGAGCTAGCATTTGTTTCCCAGTCCTAAATGGAGTTGAGTCACATGCAGTTTTTTGTCCAACGAGCAAGAGTTGTTTTCTGGTAAGACAAGCCACTATTGTGCTCCAATTGAAATACACAGTGCAAATAGCACTCACGTCTGTTCCCAGCAAGTACAGTGTATTGGAGTGAATAGGAGCTAGTGTTCTTGTCAGTTTCCTAAGCAGAGTTGAACTAGATATGGCCCGTGTGTAGGAAACACAGTTGTTTTGTTCTGAGCAAGCTCACTGTTCGGAACACATAGGAAACACAGTAGAGTAGAAGAGTGCTCTTTTCTCAAAAGCAGAGTGTGTTTCATGTAAGGCGAGCTAGCGTTTGTTTTCCAGTCCTAAATGGAGTTGAATCACATGCAGTTTCTGGTCCTACGAGCAAGAGTTGTTTTCTGGTAAGGAAAGTCACTATTGTGCTCCCATTGCCATACACAGTGCAAATAGCACTCGCGTCTGTTCCCAGCAAGTACAGTGTATCGGACTGAAGAGGAGCTACTGTTCTTGTCAGTTTCCTAAGCAGAGTTGAACTAGATATGGCCCGTGTGTAGGAAGCACAGTTCTTTTGTTCTGAGCAAGCTCACTGTTCTGGCCCTATAGGAAACACAGTAGAGTAGAAGAGTGCTCTTTTCTCTAAAGCAGAGTGTGTTTTTGTAAGGCGAGCTAGCATTTGTTTCCCAGTCCTAAATGGAGTGGAATCACATGTAGTTTCTGGTCCTACGAGCAAGAGTTGTTTTCTGGAAAGGAAAGTCACTATTGCGCTCCCCTTGCCATACATAGTGCAAATAGCTCTCGTGTCTGTTCCCAGCAAGTACAGTGTATCGGACTGAAGAGGAGCTACTGTTCTTGTCAGTTTCCTAAGCAGAGTTGAACTAGATATGGCCCGTGTGTGTAGGAAGCACAGTTCTTTTGTTCTGAGCAAGCTCACTGTTCAGACACCATAGGAAACACAGTGGAGGAGAAGAGTGCTCTTTACTCAAAAGCAGAGTGTGTTTCTTGTAAGGCGAGCTAGCGTTTGTTTCCCAGTCCTAAATGGATTTGAGTCACATGCAGTTTCTGGTCCTAAGAACAAGAGTTGTTTTCTGGAAAGGAAAGTCACTATTGCGCGCCCATTGCCTTACACAAGGCAAATAGCACTCGCGTCTTTTCCCAGCAAGTACAGTGTACTGGACTGAATAGGAGTTATTGTTCTTGTCAGTTTCCTAAGTAGAGTTGAACTAGATATGGCCCGTGTGTGTAGGAAGCACAGTTCTTTTGTTCTGAGCAAGCTCACTGTTCTGGCCCTATAGGAAACACAGTAGAGTAGAAGAGTGCTCTTTTCTCAAAAGCAGAGTGTGTTTCTTGTAAGGCGAGCTAGCGTTTGTTTCCCAGTCCTAAATGGAGTTGACTCACATGCAGGTTTTTGTCCTACGAGCAAGAGTTGTTTTCTGGTAGGGCGAGTCACTATTGTGCTCCAATTGCCATACACAGAGCAAATAGCACTCGCATCTGTTCCCTGCAAGTACAGTGTATCGGACTGAAGAGGAGCTACTGTTCTTGTCAGTTTCCTAAGCAGAGTTGAACTAGATATGGCCCGTGTGTAGGAAGCACAGTTCTTTATTCTGAGCAAGCTCACTGTTCTGGCCCTATAGGAAACACAGTAGAGTAGAAGAGTGCTCTTTTCTCTAAAGCAGAGTGTGTTTCTGCAAGGTGAGCTGGATTTTGTTTCCCAGTCCTAAATGGAGTTGAATCACATGCAGTTTCTTGTCCTACGAGCAAGAGTTGTTTTATGGTAAGAAGAGTCACTATTGTGCTGCCATTGCCATACACAGGACAAATAGCACTGGCGTCTGTTCCCAGCACGTACAGTGTATTGGACTGAAGAGGATCTACTGTTATTGTCAGGTTCCTAGGCAGAATTGAACTAGATATGGCCATGTGTGTAGGAAGCACAGTTCTTTTGTTCTGAGCAAGCTCACTGTTCTGGCCCTTTAGGAAACACAGTAGAGTAGAAGAGTGCTCTTTTCTCAAAAGCAGAGTGTGTTTCTTGTAAAGCTAGCTAGAGTTTGTTTCCCAGTCCTAAATGGAGTTGAATCACATGCAGTCTCTGGTCCTACGAGCAAGAGTTGTTTTCTGGTAAGAAGAGTCACTATTGCGCTGCCTATGCCATACACAGGACAAATAGCACTGGCGTCTGTTCCAAGCAAGTACAGTGTATTGGACTGAAGAGGATCTACTGTTCTTGCAGGTTCCTAAGCAGACTTGAACTAGATATGGCCGTGTGTGTAGGAAGCACAGTTTTTTTTTTTCTCAGCAAGCTCACTTTTCGGAACACATACGAAACATAGTAGAGTAGAAGAGTGCTCCTTTCTCAAAAGCAGAGTGTGTTTCTTGGAAGTCGAGCTAGCTTTGTTTCCCAGTCCTAAATGGAGTTGAGTCACATGCAGTTTTTTGTCCTACGAGCAAGAGTTTTTTTTCTGGTAAGACAAGTCACTATAAGGCTCCAATTGCCATACACAGTGCAAATAGCACTCGCGTATGTTCCCCGCAAGTACAGTGTATTGGACTGAAGAGGAGCTACTGTTCTTGTCACTTTCCTAAGCAGAGTTGAACTAGATATGGCCCGTGTGTGTAGGAAGCACAGTTCTTTTGTTCTGAGCAAGCTCACTGTTTAGACCCCATAGGAAACACAGTAGAGGAGAAGAGTGCTCTTTTCTCAAATGCAGAGTGTGTTTCTTGTAAGGCGAGCTAGCATTTGTTTCCTAGTCCTAAATGGAGTTGAATCACATGCAGTTTCTGGTCCTACGAGCAAGAGTTGTTTTCTGGTAAGGAAAGTCACTATTGCGCTCCCATTACCCTATACAAGGCAAATAGCACTCGAGTCTTTTCCCAGCAAGTACAGTGTATTGGTGTGAATAGGAGCTACTGTTCTTGTCAGTTTCCTAAGCAGAGTTGAACTAGATATGGTCCGTATGTGTAGGAAGCACAGTTCCTTTGTTCTGAGCAAGCTCACTTTTTGGATCTCATAGGAAACACAGTAGAGTAAAAGAGTGCTCTTTTCTCTAAAGCAGAGTGTGTCTTTGTAAGGCGAGCTAGCATTTGTTTCCTAGTCCTAAATGGAGTGGAATCACATGCAGTTTCTGGTCCTACGAGCAAGAGTTGTTTTCTGGTAAGGAAAGTCACTATTGCGCTCCCATTGCCATACACAGTGCAAATAGCCCTCCCGTCTGTTCCCAGCAAGTACAGTGTATTGGACTGAAGAGGAGCTACTGTTCTTCTCAGTTTCCTAAGCAGAGTTGAAATAGATATGGTCCGTTTGTGTAGGAAGCACAGTTCTTTTTTTCTGAGCAAGCTCACTGTTCTGGCCCTATAGGATACACTTTAGAGTAGAAGAGTGCTCTTTTCTCAAAAGCAGAGTGTGTTTCTTGTAAAGCGAGCTAGAGTTTGTTTCCCAGTCCTAAATGGAGATGAATCACATGCAGGTTCTGGTCCTACGAGCAAGAGTTGTTTTCCGGTAAGAAGAGTCACTATTGCGCTGCCATTGACATACACAGAACAAATAGCACTCGCATCTGTTCCCAGCAAGTACAGTGTATTGGACTGAAGAGGATCTACTGTTCTTGTCAGGTTCCTAAGCAGACTTGAACTAGATATATCCGTGTGTGTAGGAAGCACAGTTTTTTTGTTCTGAGCAAGCTCACTGTTCGGAACACATAGGAAACACAGTAGAGTAGAAGAGTGCTCTTTTCTGAAAAGCAGAGTGTGTTTCTTGGAAGTCGAGCTAGCGTTTGTTTCCCAGTCCTAAATGGAGTTGAGTCACATGCAGTTTTTTGTCCAACGAGCAAGAGTTGTTTTCTGGTAAGACAAGCCACTATTGTGCTCCAATTGAAATACACAGTGCAAATAGCACTCACGTCTGTTCCCAGCAAGTACAGTGTATTGGAGTGAATAGGAGCTAGTGTTCTTGTCAGTTTCCTAAGCAGAGTTGAACTAGATATGGCCCGTGTGTAGGAAACACAGTTGTTTTGTTCTGAGCAAGCTCACTGTTAGGAACACATAGGAAACACAGTAGAGTAGAAGAGTGCTCTTTTCTCAAAAGCAGAGTGTGTTTCATGTAAGGCGAGCTAGCGTTTGTTTTCCAGTCCTAAATGGAATTGAATCACATGCAGTTTCTGGTCCTACGAGCAAGAGTTGTTTTCTGGTAAGGAAAGTCACTATTGTGCTCCCATTGCCATACACAGTGCAAATAGCACTCGCGTCTGTTCCCAGCAAGTACAGTGTATCGGACTGAAGAGGAGCTACTGTTCTTGTCAGTTTCCTAAGCAGAGTTGAACTAGATATGGCCCGTGTGTAGGAAGCACAGTTCTTTTGTTCTGAGCAAGCTCACTGTTCTGGCCCTATAGGAAACACAGTAGAGTAGAAGAGTGCTCTTTTCTCTAAAGCAGAGTGTGTTTTTGTAAGGCGAGCTAGCATTTGTTTCCCAGTCCTAAATGGAGTGGAATCACATGCAGTTTCTGGTCCTACGAGCAAGAGTTGTTTTCTGGTAAGGAAAGTCACTATTGTGCTCCCCTTGCCATACATAGTGCAAATAGCTCTCGCGTCTTTTCCCAGCAAGTACAGTGTATCGGACTGAAGAGGAGCTACTGTTCTTGTCAGTTTCCTAAGCAGAGTTGAACTAGATATGGCCCGTGTGTGTAGGAAGCACAGTTCTTTTGTTCTGAGCAAGCTCACTGTTCAGACCCCATAGGAAACACAGTAGAGAAGAAGAGTGCTCTTTACTCAAAAGCAGAGTGTGTTTCTTGTAAGGCGAGCTAGTGTTTGTTTCCCAGTCCTAAATGGATTTGAGTCACATGCAGTTACTGGTCCTAAGAACAAGAGTTGTTTTCTGGAAAGGAAAGTCACTATTGCGCACCCATTGCCTTACACAAGGCAAATAGCACTCGCGTCTTTTCCCAGCAAGTACAGTGTATTGGACTGAATAGGAGTTACTGTTCTTGTCAGTTTCCTAAGTAGAGTTGAACTAGATATGGCCCGTGTGTGTAGGAAGCACAGTTCTTTTGTTCTGAGCAAGCTCACTGTTCTGGCCCTATAGGAAACACAGCAGAGTAGAAGAGTGCTCTTTTCTCAAAAGCAGAGTGTGTTTCTTGTAAGGCGAGCTAGCGTTTGTTTCCCAGTCCTAAATGGAGTTGACTCACATGCAGGTTTTTGTCCTACAAGCAAGAGTTGTTTTCTGGTAGGGCGAGTCACTATTGTGCTCCAATTGCCATACACAGGACAAATAGCACTGTCGTCTGTTCCCAGCACGTACAGTGTATTGGACTGAAGAGGATCTACTGTTATTGTCAGGTTCCTAAGCAGAATTGAACTAGATATGGCCATGTGTGTAGGAAGCACAGTTCTTTTGTTCTGAGCAAGCTCACTGTTCGGACACCATAGGAAACACAGTAGAGTAGAAGAGTGCTCTTTTCTCTAAAGCAGAGTGTGTTTTTGTAAGGCGTCTAGCATTTGTTTCCCAGTCCTAAATGAAGTGGAATCACATGCAGTTTGTGGTCCTACGAGCAAGAGTTGTTTTCTGGTAAGGAAAGTCACTATTGCGCTCCCATTGCCATACTTAGTGCAAATAGCCCACCCGTCTGTTCCCAACAAGTAAAGTGTATTGGACTGAAGAGAAGTTACTGTTCTTCTCAGTTTCCTAAGCAGAGTTGAACTAGATATGGTCCGTGTGTGTAGGAAGCACAGTTCTTTTTTTCTGAGCAAGCTCACTGTTCTGGCCCTATAGGAAACACAGTAGAGTAGAAGAGTGCTCTTTTCTCAAAAGCAGAGTGTGTTTCTTGTAAAGCGAGCTAGAGTTTGTTTCCCAGTCCTAAATGGAGATGAATCACATGCAGTTTCTGGTCCTACGAGCAAGAGTTGTTTTCTGGTAAGAAGAGTCACTATTGCGCTGCCATTGACATACACAGGACAAATAGCACTCGCGTCTGTTCCCAGCAAGTGCAGTGTATTGGACTGAAGAGGATCTACTGTTCTTGTCAGTTTCCTAAGCAGACTTGAACTAGATATGGCCATGTGTGTAGGAAGCACAGTTTTTTTTTTTTTTTTTGAGCAAGCTCACTGTTCGGAACACATAGGAAACGCTGTAGAGTAGAAGAGTGCTCTTTTCTCAAAAGCAGAGTGTGTTTCTTGGAAGTCGAGCTAGCGTTTGTTTCCCAGTCCTAAATGGAGTTGAGTCACATGCAGTTTTTTGTCCAACGAGCAAGAGTTGTTTTCTGGTAAGACAAGTCACTATTGTGCTCCAATTGCCATGCACAGTGCAAATATCACTCGCTTCTGTTCCCCACAAGTACAGTGTATCGGACTGAAGAGGAGCTACTGTTCTTGTCAGTTTCCTAAGCAGAGTTGAACTAGATATGGCCCGTGTGTGTAGGAAGCACAGTTCTTTTGTTCTGAGCAAGCTCACTGTTCAGACCCCATAGGAAACACAGTAGAGAAGAAGAGTGCTCTTTACTCAAAAGCAGAGTGTGTTTCTTGTAAGGCGAGCTAGTGTTTGTTTCCCAGTCCTAAATGGATTTGAGTCACATGCAGTTACTGGTCCTAAGAACAAGAGTTGTTTTCTGGAAAGGAAAGTCACTATTGCGCACCCATTGCCTTACACAAGGCAAATAGCACTCGCGTCTTTTCCCAGCAAGTACAGTGTATTGGACTGAATAGGAGTTACTGTTCTTGTCAGTTTCCTAAGTAGAGTTGAACTAGATATGGCCCGTGTGTGTAGGAAGCACAGTTCTTTTGTTCTGAGCAAGCTCACTGTTCTGGCCCTATAGGAAACACAGCAGAGTAGAAGAGTGCTCTTTTCTCAAAAGCAGAGTGTGTTTCTTGTAAGGCGAGCTAGCGTTTGTTTCCCAGTCCTAAATGGAGTTGACTCACATGCAGGTTTTTGTCCTACAAGCAAGAGTTGTTTTCTGGTAGGGCGAGTCACTATTGTGCTCCAATTGCCATACACAGGACAAATAGCACTGTCGTCTGTTCCCAGCACGTACAGTGTATTGGACTGAAGAGGATCTACTGTTATTGTCAGGTTCCTAAGCAGAATTGAACTAGATATGGCCATGTGTGTAGGAAGCACAGTTCTTTTGTTCTGAGCAAGCTCACTGTTCGGACACCATAGGAAACACAGTAGAGTAGAAGAGTGCTCTTTTCTCTAAAGCAGAGTGTGTTTTTGTAAGGCGAGCTAGCGTTTGTTTCCTAGTCCTAAATGGAGTTGAATCAAATGCAGTTTCTGGTCCTACGAGCAAGAGTTGTGTTCTGGTAAGGAAAGTCACTATTGCGCTCCCATTACCCTACATAAGGCAAATAGCACTCGCGTCTTTTCCCAGCAAGTACAGTGTATTGGAGTGAATAGGAGCTACTGTTCTTGTAAGTTTCCTAAGCAGAGTTGAACTAGATATGGTCTGTATGTGTAGGAAGCACACTTCTTTTGTTCTGAGTAAGCTGACTGTTTGGACCTCATAGGAAACACAGTAGAGTAGAAGAGTGCTCTTTAATCAAAAGCAGAGTGTGTTTCATGTAAGGCGAGCTAGCATTTGTTTCCCAGTCCTAAATGGAGTTGAATCACATGCAGTTTCTGGTCCTATGAGCAAGAGCTGTTTTCTGGTAAGGAAAGTCACTATTTTGCTCCCATTGCCATCCACAGTGCAAATAGCCCTCCCGTCTGTTCGCAGCAAGTACAGTGTATTGGACGGAAGAGGAGCTACTGTTCTTGTCAGTTTCCTAAGAAGAGTTGAACTAGTTATGGCCCTGTGTTGAAAGCACAGTTCTTTTGTTCTGAGCAAGCTCACTGTTCTGGCCCTGTAGGAAACACAGTAGAGTAGAAGAGTGCTCTTTTCTCTAAAGCAGAGTGTGTTTCTTGTAAGGCGAGCTAGCGTTTGTTTCCCAGTCCTAAATGGAGTTGAATCCCATGCAGTTTCTGGTCCTATGAGCAAGAGTTGTTTTCTGGTAAGGAAAGTCACTATTGCGCTCCCATTCCCATTCATAGTGCAAATAGCACTCGCGTCTGTTCCCAGCAAGTACAGTGTATTGGACTGAACAGGAGCTACTGTTCTTGTCAGTTTCCTAAGCAGAGTTGAACTAGATATGGCTCGTATGTGTAGGAAGCACAGTTCTTTTGTTCTGAGAAAGCACACTGTGCGGACACCATCGGAAACACAGTAGAGTAGATGAGATCTCTTTTCTCAAAATTAGATTGTGTTTCTTGAAAGGCGAGCTAGTATTTGCTTCCCAGTCAGAAATGGAGTTGAATCCCATGCCGTTTCTGGTCCTACGAGCAAGAGTTTTTTTCTGGTAAGAAGAGTCACTATTGGGCTCCCATTGCCTTACAAGTGCAAATAGCACTGGCGTCTGTTCCGACTAAGTACAGTGTATTCGAATGAAGAGCAGCTACTGTTCTTGTCAGTTTTCTAAGCAGAGTTGAACTAGATACGGCCCGTGTGTGTAGGAAGCACAGTTCTTTTGTTCTGAGCAAGCTCACTGTGCGGAACACATAGGAAACACAGTAGAGTAGAAGAGTGCTCTTTTCTCAAAAGCAGAGTGTGTTTCTTGTAAGGCGAGCTAGCGTTTTTTTCCCAGTCCTAAATGGAGTTGAATCACATGCAGGTTTTTGTCCTACGAGCAAGAGTTGTTTTCTGGTAGGGCGAGTCACCATTGTGCTCCAATTGCCATACACAGAGCAAATAGCACTCGCGTCTGTTCCCTGCAAGTACAGTGTATCGGACTGAAGAGGAGCTACTGTTCTTGTCAGTTTCCTAAGCAGAGTTGAACTAGATATGGCCCGTGTGTAGGATGCACAGTTCTTTATTCTGAGCAAGCTCACTGTTCTGGCCCTATAGGAAACACAGTAGAGTAGAAGAGTGCTCTTTTCTCTAAAGCAGAGTGTGTTTCTGTAAGGTGAGCTAGCTTTTGTTTCCCAGTCCTAAATGGAGTTGAATCACATGCAGTTTCTGGTCCTACGAGCAAGAGTTGTTTTATGGTAAGAAGAGTCACTATTGTGCTGCCATTGCCATACACAGGACAAATAGCACTGGTGTCTGTTCCCAGCACGTACAGTGTATTGGACTGAAGAGGATCTACTGTTATTGTCAGGTTCCTAAGCAGAATTGAACTAGATATGGCCATGTGTGTAGGAAGCACAGTTCTTTTGTTCTGAGCAAGCTCACTGTTCAGACACCTTAGGAAACACAGTAGAGTAGAAGAGTGCTCTTTTCTCAAAAGCAGAGTGTGTTTTTGTAAGGCGAGCTAGCGTTTGTTTCCTAGTCCTAAATGGAGTTGAATCACATGCAGTTTCTGGTCCTACGAGCAAGAGTTGTTTTCTGGTAAGGAAAGTCTCTATTGCGCTCCCATTACCCTACACAAGGCAAATAGCACTCGCGTCTTTTCCCAGCAAGTACAGTGTATTGGACTGAATAGGAGCTACTGTTCTTGTCAGTTTCCTAAGCAGAGTTGAACTAGATATGGTCCGTGTGTGTAGCAAGCACAGTTCTTTTGTTCTGAGCAAGCTCACTGTTTGGACCCCATAGGAAACACAGTAGAGTAAAAAGTGCTCTTTTCTCTAAAGCAGAGTGTGTTTCTTGTAAGGCGAGCTAGCGTTTGTTTCCCAGTCCTAAATGGAGTGGAATCACATGCAGTTTCTGGTCCTACGAGCAAGAGTTGTTTTCTGGTAAGGAAAGTCACTATTGCGCTCCCATTGCTATAAACAGTGCAAATAGCCCTCCCGTCTGTTCCCAGCAAGTACAGTGTATTGGACTGAAGAGGAGCTACTGTTCTTCTCAGTTTCCTAAGCAGAGTTGAACTAGATATGGCCCGTGTGTAGGAAGCACAGTTCTTATGTTCTGAGCAAGCTCACTGTTCTGGCCCTATAGAAAACACAGTAGAGTATAGAAGAGTGCTCTTTTCTCAAAAGCAGAGTGTGTTTCTTGTAAAGCGAGCTAGAGTTTGTTTCCCAGTCCTAAACGGAGTTGAATCACATGCAGTCTCTGGTCCTACGAGCAAGAGTTGTTTTCTGGTAAGAAGAGTCACTATTGCGCTTCCTATGCCATACACAGGACAAATAGCACTGGCGTCTGTTCCAAGCAAGTACAGTGTATTGGACTGAAGAGGATCTACTGTTCTTGTCAGGTTCCTAAGCAGACTTGAACTAGATATGGCCGTGTGTGTAGGAAGCACAGTTTTTTTTGTTCTGAGCAAGCTCACTTTTCGGAACATATAGGAAACATAGTAGAGTAGAAGAGTGCTCTTTTCTCAAAAGCAGAGTGTGTTTCTTGGAAGTCGAGCTAGCGTTTGTTTCCCAGTCCTAAATGGAGTTGTGTCACATGCAGTTTTTTGTCCTACGAGCAAGAGTTTTTTTCTGGTAAGACAAGTCAATATAAGGCTCCAATTGCCATACACAGTGCAAATAGCACTCGCGTATGTTCCCCGCAAGTACAGTGTATTGGACTGAAGAGGAGCTACTGTTCTTGTCAGTTTCCTAAGCAGAGTTGAACTAGATATGCCCGTGTGTGTAGGAAGCACAGTTCTTTTGTTCTTAGCAAGCTCACTGTTTGGACCCCATAGGAAGCACAGTAGAGTAGAAGAGTGCTCTTTTCTCAAAAGCAGAGTGTGTTTCATGTAAGGCGAGCAAGCATTTGCTTCCCAATCCTTAATGGATTTTAATCACATGCAGTTACTGGTACTACGAGCAAGAGTTGTTTTCTGGTAAGGAAAGTCACTATTGCGCTCCCATTGCCATACACAGTGCAAATAGCATCGCGTCTGTTCCCAGCAAGTACAGTGTATTGGACGGAAGAGGAGCTACTGTTCTTGTCAGTTTCCTAAGCAGAGTTGAACTTGTTATGGCCCTGTGGAGGAAGCACAGTTCTTTTGTTCTGAGCAAGGTCACTGTTCTGGCCCTATAGGAAATACAGTAGAGTAGAAGAGTGCTCTTTTCTCTAAAGCAGAGTGTGTTTCTTGTAAGGCGAGCTATCGTTTGTTTCCCAGTCTTAATGGAGTTGAATCACATGCAGTTTCTAGTACTATGAGCAAGAGTTTTTTTATGGTAAGAAGAGTCATTATTGCTCTGCCATTGCCATACACAGGACAAATAGCACTGGCGTCTGTTCCCAGCAAGTACAGTGTAATGGACTGAAGAGGATCTACTGTTCTTCTCAGGTTCCTAAGCAGACTTTAACTAGATATGGCCGTGTGTGTAGGAAGCACAGTTTTTTTGTTCTGAGCAAGCTCAATGTTCGGACCCCATAGGAAACACAGTAGAGTAAAAGAGTGCTCTTTTCTCTAAAGCAGAGTGTGTTTTTGTAAGGCGTCTAGCATTTGTTTCCCAGTCCTAAATGAAGTGGAATCACATGCAGTTTGTGGTCCTACGAGCAAGAGTTGTTTTCTGGTAAGGAAAGTCACTATTGCGCTCCCATTGCCATACTCAGTGCAAATAGCCCACCCGTCTGTTCCCAACAAGTACAGTGTATTGGACTGAAGAGAAGTTACTGTTCTTCTCAGTTTCCTAAGCAGAGTTGAACTAGATATGGTCCGTGTGTGTAGGAAGCACAGTTCTTTTTTTCTGAGCAAGCTCACTGTTCTGGCCCTATAGGAAACACAGTAGAGTAGAAGAGTGCTCTTTTCTCAAAAGCAGAGTGTGTTTCTTGTAAAGCGAGCTAGAGTTTGTTTCCCAGTCCTAAATGGAGATGAATCACATGCAGTTTCTGGTCCTACGAGCAAGAGTTGTTTTCTGGTAAGAAGAGTCACTATTGCGCTGCCATTGACATACACAGGACAAATAGCACTCGCGTCTGTTCCCAGCAAGTGCAGTGTATTGGACTGAAGAGGATCTACTGTTCTTGTCAGTTTCCTAAGCAGACTTGAACTAGATATGGCCATGTGTGTAGGAAGCACAGTTTTTTTTTTTTTTTTTGAGCAAGCTCACTGTTCGGAACACATAGGAAACGCTGTAGAGTAGAAGAGTGCTCTTTTCTCAAAAGCAGAGTGTGTTTCTTGGAAGTCGAGCTAGCGTTTGTTTCCCAGTCCTAAATGGAGTTGAGTCACATGCAGTTTTTTGTCCAACGAGCAAGAGTTGTTTTCTGGTAAGACAAGTCACTATTGTGCTCCAATTGCCATGCACAGTGCAAATATCACTCGCTTCTGTTCCCCACAAGTACAGTGTATCGGACTGAAGAGGAGCTACTGTTCTTGTCAGTTTCCTAAGCAGAGTTGAACTAGATATGGCCTGTGTGTGTAGGAAGCACAGTTCTTATGTTCTGAGCAAGCTCACTGTTCTGGCCCTATAGGAAACACAGTAGAGTAGAAGAGTGCTCTTTTCTCAAAAGCAGAGTGTGTTTCTTGTAAAGCGAGCTAGAGTTTGTTTCCCAGTCCTAAATGGAGTTGAATCACATGCAGTTTCTGGTCCTAGGAACAAGAGTTGTTTTCTGGTAAGGAAAGTCACTATTGCGCTCCCATTGCCCTACACAAGGCAAATAGCACTCGCGACTTTTCCCAGCAAGTACAGTGTATTGGACTGAATAGGAGCTACTGTTCTTGTCAGTTTCCTAAGCAGAGTTGAACTAGATGTGGTCCGTGTGTGTATTAAGCACAGTTCTTTTGTTCTGAGCCAGCTCACTGTTTGGACCCCATAGGAAACACAGTAGAGTAGAACAGTGCTATTTTCTCTAAAGCAGAGTGTGTTTCTTGTAAGGCGAGCTAGCATTTGTTTCGCAGTCCTAAATGGAGTGGAATCACATGCAGTTTCTAGTCCTATGAGCAAGAGTTGTTTTCTGGTAAGGAAAGTCACTATTGCGCTCCCATTGACATACACAGTGCAAATAGCACATGCGCCTGTTGCCAGCAAGTACAGTGTATTGGACTGAAGAGGAGCTACTGTTCTTGTCAGTTTCCTAAGCAGAGTTGAACTAGATATGGCCCGTGTGTGTAGGAAGCACAGTTCTTTTGTTCTGAGCAAGCTCACTGTTTGGACCTCATAGGAAACACAGTAGAGTAGAAGCGTGCTCTTTAATCAAAAGCAGAGTGTGTTTCATGTAAGGCAAGCTAGCATTTGTTTCCCAGTCCTAAATGGAGTTGAATCACATGCAGTTTCTGGTCCTACGAGCAAGAGTTGTTTTCTGGTAAGAAGAGTCACTATTGCGCTGCCATTGACATACACAGGACAAATAGCACTCGCGTCTGTTCCCAGCAAGTACAGTGTATTGGACTGAAGAGGATCTATTGTTCTTGTCAGGTTCCTAAGCAGACTTGAACTAGATATGGCCATGTGTGTAGGAAGCACAGTTTTTTTTTTCTGAGCAATATCACTGTTCGGAACACATAGGAAACACAGTAGAGTAGAAGAGTGCTCTTTTCTCAAAAGCAGAGTGTGTTTCTTGGAAGTCGAGCTAGCGTTTGTTTCCTAGTCCTAAATGGAGTTGATTCACATGCAGTTTTTTGTCCAACGAGCAAGAGTTGTTTTCTGGTAAGACAAGTCACTATTGTGCTCCAGTTGCCATACACAGTGCAAATATCACTCGATTCTGTTCCCCACAAGTACAGTGTATCGGACTGAAGAGGAGCTACTGTTCTTGTCAGTTTCCTAAGCAGAGTTGAACTAGATATGGCCCGTGTGTGTAGGAAGCACAGTTCTTATGTTCTGAGCAAGCTCACTGTTCTGGCCCTATAGGAAACACAGTAGAGTAGAAGAGTGCTCTTTTCTCAAAAGCAGAGTGTGTTTCTTGTAAAGCGAGCTAGAGTTTGTTTCCCAGTCCTAAATGGAGTTGAATCACATGCAGTTTCTGGTCCTACGAAAAAGAGTTGTTTTCTGGTAAGGAAAGTCACTATTGCGCTTCCATTGCCCTACACAAGGCAAATAGCACTCGAGTCTTTTCCCAGCAAGTACAGTGTATTGCACTGAATAGGAGCTACTGTTCTTGTCAGTTTCCTAAGCAGAGTTGAACTAGATGTGGTCCGTGTGTGTATTAAGCACAGTTCTTTTGTTCTGAGCAAGCTCACTGTTTGGACCCCATTGGAAACACAGTAGAGTAGAACAGTGCTATTTTCTCTAAAGCAGAGTGTGTTTCTTGTAAGGCGAGCTAGCATTTGTTTCCCAGTCCTAAATGGAGTGGAATCACATGCAGTTTCTAGTCCTATGAGCAAGAGTTGTTTTCTGGTAAGGAAAGTCACTATTGCGCTCCCATTGACATACACAGTGCAAATAGCACATGCGCCTGTTGCCAGCAAGTACAGTGTATTGGACTGAAGAGGAGCTACTGTTCTTGTCAGTTTCCTAAGCAGAGTTGAACTAGATATGGCCCGTGTGTGTAGGAAGCACAGTTCTTTTGTTCTGAGCAAGCTCACTGTTTGGACCTCATAGGAAACACAGTAGAGTAGAAGAGTGCTCTTTAATCAAAAGCAGAGTGTGTTTCATGTAAGGCGAGCTAGCATTTGTTTCCCAGTCCTAAATGGAGTTGAATCACATGCAGTTTCTGGTCCTACGAGCAAGAGCTGTTTTCTGGTAAGGAAAGTCACTATTTTGCTCCCATTGCCATCCACAGTGCAAATAGCCCTCCCGTCTGTTCCCAGCAAGTACAGTGTATTGGACGGAAGAGGAGCTACTGTTCTTGTCAGTTTCCTAAGAAGAATTGAACTAGTTATGGCCCTGTGTTGAAAGCACAGTTCTTTTGTTCTGAGCAAGCTCACTGTTCTGGCCCTGTAGGAAACACAGTAGAGTAGAGGAGTGCTCTTTTCTCTAAAGCAGAGTGTGGTTCTTGTAAGGCGAGCTAGCGTTTGTTTCTCAGTCCTAAATGGAGTTGAATCCCATGCAGTTTCTGGTCCTATGAGCAAGAGTTGTTTTCTGGTAAGGAAAGTCACTATTGCGCTCCCATTCCCATTCATAGTGCAAATAGCACTCGTGTCTGTTCCCAGCAAGTACAGTGTATTGGACTGAACAGGAGCTACTGTTCTTGTCAGTTTCCTAAGCAGAGTTGAACTAGATATGGCTCGTATGTGTAGGAAGCACAGTTCTTTTGTTCTGAGAAAGCACACTGTGCGGACACCATCGGAAACACAGTAGAGTAGATGAGAGCTCGTTTCTCAAAATTAGATTGTGTTTCTTGAAAGGCGAGCTAGTATTTGCTTCCCAGTCAGAAATGGAGTTGAATCCCATGCCGTTTCTGGTCCTACGAGCAAGAGTTTTTTTCTAGTAAGAAGAGTCACTATTGGGTTCCCATTGCCTTACAAGTGCAAATAGCACTGGCGTCTGTTCCCAGCAAGTACAGTGTATTCGAATGAAGAGCAGCTACTGTTCTTGTCAGTTTTCTAAGCAGAGTTGAACTAGATACGGCCCGTGTGTGTAGGAAGCACAGTTCTTTTGTTCTGAGCAAGCTCACTGTGCGGAACACATAGGAAACACAGTAGAGTAGAAGAGTGCTCTTTTCTCAAAAGCAGAGTGTGTTTCTTGTAAGGCGAGCTAGCGTTTTTTTCCCAGTCCTAAATGGAGTTGAATCACATGCAGGTTTTTGTCCTACGAGCAAGAGTTGTTTTCTGGTAGGGCGAGTCACCATTGTGCTCCAATTGCCATACACAGAGCAAATAGCACTCGCGTCTGTTCCCTGCAAGTACAGTGTATCGGACTGAAGAGGAGCTACTGTTCTTGTCAGTTTCCTAAGCAGAGTTGAACTAGATATGGCCCGTGTGTAGGATGCACAGTTCTTTATTCTGAGCAAGCTCACTGTTCTGGCCCTATAGGAAACACAGTAGAGTAGAAGAGTGCTCTTTTCTCAAAAGCAGAGTGTGTTTCTGTAAGGTGAGCTAGCTTTAGTTTCCCAGTCCTAAATGGAGTTGAATCACATGCAGTTTCTGGTCCTACGAGCAAGAGTTGTTTTATGGTAAGAAGAGTCACTATTGTGCTGCCATTGCCATACACAGGACAAATAGCACTGGTGTCTGTTCCCAGCACGTACAGTGTATTGGACTGAAGAGGATCTACTGTTATTGTCAGGTTCCTAAGCAGAGTTGAACTAGATATGGTCCGTGTGTGTAGCAAGCACAGTTCTTTTGTTCTGAGCAAGCTCACTGTTTGGACCCCATAGGAAACACAGTAGAGTAGAAAAGTGCTCTTTTCTCTAAAGCAGAGTGTGTTTCTTGTAAGGCGAGCTAGCGTTTGTTTCCCAGTCCTAAATGGAGTGGAATCACATGCAGTTTCTGGTCCTACGAGCAAGAGTTGTTTTCTGGTAAGGAAAGTCACTATTGCGCTCCCATTGCTATAAACAGTGCAAATAGCCCTCCCGTCTGTTCCCAGCAAGTACAGTGTATTGGACGGAAGAGGAGCTACTGTTCTTGTCAGTTTCCTAAGCAGAGTTGAACTTGTTATGGCCCTGTGGAGGAAGCACAGTTCTTTTGTTCTGAGCAAGGTCACTGTTCTGGCCCTATAGGAAATACAGTAGAGTAGAGGAGTGCTCTTTTCTCTAAAGCAGAGTGTGTTTCTTGTAAGGCGAGCTATCGTTTGTTTCCCAGTCTTAATGGAGTTGAATCACATGCAGTTTCTAGTACTATGAGCAAGAGTTTTTTTATGGTAAGAAGAGTCATTATTGCTCTGCCATTGCCATACACAGGACAAATAGCACTGGCGTCTGTTCCCAGCAAGTACAGTGTAATGGACTGAAGAGGATCTACTGTTCTTCTCAGGTTCCTAAGCAGACTTTAACTAGATATGGCCGTGTGTGTAGGAAGCACAGTTTTTTTGTTCTGAGCAAGCTCAATGTTCGGACCCCATAGGAAACACAGTAGAGTAAAAGAGTGCTCTTTTCTCTAAAGCAGAGTGTGTTTTTGTAAGGCGTCTAGCATTTGTTTCCCAGTCCTAAATGAAGTGGAATCACATGCAGTTTGTGGTCCTACGAGCAAGAGTTGTTTTCTGGTAAGGAAAGTCACTATTGCGCTCCCATTGCCATACTTAGTGCAAATAGCCCACCCGTCTGTTCCCAACAAGTACAGTGTATTGGACTGAAGAGAAGTTACTGTTCTTCTCAGTTTCCTAAGCAGAGTTGAACTAGATATGGTCCGTGTGTGTAGGAAGCACAGTTCTTTTTTTCTGAGCAAGCTCACTGTTCTGGCCCTATAGGAAACACAGTAGAGTAGAAGAGTGCTCTTTTCTCAAAAGCAGAGTGTGTTTCTTGTAAAGCGAGCTAGAGTTTGTTTCCCAGTCCTAAATGGAGATGAATCACATGCAGTTTCTGGTCCTACGAGCAAGAGTTGTTTTCTGGTAAGAAGAGTCACTATTGCGCTGCCATTGACATACACAGGACAAATAGCACTCGCGTCTGTTCCCAGCAAGTGCAGTGTATTGGACTGAAGAGGATCTACTGTTCTTGTCAGTTTCCTAAGCAGACTTGAACTAGATATGGCCATGTGTGTAGGAAGCACAGTTTTTTTTTTTTTTTTTGAGCAAGCTCACTGTTCGGAACACATAGGAAACGCTGTAGAGTAGAAGAGTGCTCTTTTCTCAAAAGCAGAGTGTGTTTCTTGGAAGTCGAGCTAGCGTTTGTTTCCCAGTCCTAAATGGAGTTGAGTCACATGCAGTTTTTTGTCCAACGAGCAAGAGTTGTTTTCTGGTAAGACAAGTCACTATTGTGCTCCAATTGCCATGCACAGTGCAAATATCACTCGCTTCTGTTCCCCACAAGTACAGTGTATCGGACTGAAGAGGAGCTACTGTTCTTGTCAGTTTCCTAAGCAGAGTTGAACTAGATATGGCCCGTGTGTGTAGGAAGCACAGTTCTTTTGTTCTGAGCAAGCTCACTGTTCAGACCCCATAGGAAACACAGTAGAGAAGAAGAGTGCTCTTTACTCAAAAGCAGAGTGTGTTTCTTGTAAGGCGAGCTAGTGTTTGTTTCCCAGTCCTAAATGGATTTGAGTCACATGCAGTTACTGGTCCTAAGAACAAGAGTTGTTTTCTGGAAAGGAAAGTCACTATTGCGCACCCATTGCCTTACACAAGGCAAATAGCACTCGCGTCTTTTCCCAGCAAGTACAGTGTATTGGACTGAATAGGAGTTACTGTTCTTGTCAGTTTCCTAAGTAGAGTTGAACTAGATATGGCCCGTGTGTGTAGGAAGCACAGTTCTTTTGTTCTGAGCAAGCTCACTGTTCTGGCCCTATAGGAAACACAGCAGAGTAGAAGAGTGCTCTTTTCTCAAAAGCAGAGTGTGTTTCTTGTAAGGCGAGCTAGCGTTTGTTTCCCAGTCCTAAATGGAGTTGACTCACATGCAGGTTTTTGTCCTACAAGCAAGAGTTGTTTTCTGGTAGGGCGAGTCACTATTGTGCTCCAATTGCCATACACAGGACAAATAGCACTGTCGTCTGTTCCCAGCACGTACAGTGTATTGGACTGAAGAGGATCTACTGTTATTGTCAGGTTCCTAAGCAGAATTGAACTAGATATGGCCATGTGTGTAGGAAGCACAGTTCTTTTGTTCTGAGCAAGCTCACTGTTCGGACACCATAGGAAACACAGTAGAGTAGAAGAGTGCTCTTTTCTCTAAAGCAGAGTGTGTTTTTGTAAGGCGAGCTAGCGTTTGTTTCCTAGTCCTAAATGGAGTTGAATCAAATGCAGTTTCTGGTCCTACGAGCAAGAGTTGTGTTCTGGTAAGGAAAGTCACTATTGCGCTCCCATTACCCTACATAAGGCAAATAGCACTCGCGTCTTTTCCCAGCAAGTACAGTGTATTGGAGTGAATAGGAGCTACTGTTCTTGTAAGTTTCCTAAGCAGAGTTGAACTAGATATGGTCTGTATGTGTAGGAAGCACACTTCTTTTGTTCTGAGTAAGCTGACTGTTTGGACCTCATAGGAAACACAGTAGAGTAGAAGAGTGCTCTTTAATCAAAAGCAGAGTGTGTTTCATGTAAGGCGAGCTAGCATTTGTTTCCCAGTCCTAAATGGAGTTGAATCACATGCAGTTTCTGGTCCTATGAGCAAGAGCTGTTTTCTGGTAAGGAAAGTCACTATTTTGCTCCCATTGCCATCCACAGTGCAAATAGCCCTCCCGTCTGTTCGCAGCAAGTACAGTGTATTGGATGGAAGAGGAGCTACTGTTCTTGTCAGTTTCCTAAGAAGAGTTGAACTAGTTATGGCCCTGTGTTGAAAGCACAGTTCTTTTGTTCTGAGCAAGCTCACTGTTCTGGCCCTGTAGGAAACACAGTAGAGTAGAAGAGTGCTCTTTTCTCTAAAGCAGAGTGTGTTTCTTGTAAGGCGAGCTAGCGTTTGTTTCCCAGTCCTAAATGGAGTTGAATCCCATGCAGTTTCTGGTCCTATGAGCAAGAGTTGTTTTCTGGTAAGGAAAGTCACTATTGCGCTCCCATTCCCATTCATAGTGCAAATAGCACTCGCGTCTGTTCCCAGCAAGTACAGTGTATTGGACTGAACAGGAGCTACTGTTCTTGTCAGTTTCCTAAGCAGAGTTGAACTAGATATGGCTCGTATGTGTAGGAAGCACAGTTCTTTTGTTCTGAGAAAGCACACTGTGCGGACACCATCGGAAACACAGTAGAGTAGATGAGATCTCTTTTCTCAAAATTAGATTGTGTTTCTTGAAAGGCGAGCTAGTATTTGCTTCCCAGTCAGAAATGGAGTTGAATCCCATGCCGTTTCTGGTCCTACGAGCAAGAGTTTTTTTCTGGTAAGAAGAGTCACTATTGGGCTCCCATTGCCTTACAAGTGCAAATAGCACTGGCGTCTGTTCCGACTAAGTACAGTGTATTCGAATGAAGAGCAGCTACTGTTCTTGTCAGTTTTCTAAGCAGAGTTGAACTAGATACGGCCCGTGTGTGTAGGAAGCACAGTTCTTTTGTTCTGAGCAAGCTCACTGTGCGGAACACATAGGAAACACAGTAGAGTAGAAGAGTGCTCTTTTCTCAAAAGCAGAGTGTGTTTCTTGTAAGGCGAGCTAGCGTTTTTTTCCCAGTCCTAAATGGAGTTGAATCACATGCAGGTTTTTGTCCTACGAGCAAGAGTTGTTTTCTGGTAGGGCGAGTCACCATTGTGCTCCAATTGCCATACACAGAGCAAATAGCACTCGCGTCTGTTCCCTGCAAGTACAGTGTATCGGACTGAAGAGGAGCTACTGTTCTTGTCAGTTTCCTAAGCAGAGTTGAACTAGATATGGCCCGTGTGTAGGATGCACAGTTCTTTATTCTGAGCAAGCTCACTGTTCTGGCCCTATAGGAAACACAGTAGAGTAGAAGAGTGCTCTTTTCTCTAAAGCAGAGTGTGTTTCTGTAAGGTGAGCTAGCTTTTGTTTCCCAGTCCTAAATGGAGTTGAATCACATGCAGTTTCTGGTCCTACGAGCAAGAGTTGTTTTATGGTAAGAAGAGTCACTATTGTGCTGCCATTGCCATACACAGGACAAATAGCACTGGTGTCTGTTCCCAGCACGTACAGTGTATTGGACTGAAGAGGATCTACTGTTATTGTCAGGTTCCTAAGCAGAATTGAACTAGATATGGCCATGTGTGTAGGAAGCACAGTTCTTTTGTTCTGAGCAAGCTCACTGTTCAGACACCATAGGAAACACAGTAGAGTAGAAGAGTGCTCTTTTCTCAAAAGCAGAGTGTGTTTTTGTAAGGCGAGCTAGCGTTTGTTTCCTAGTCCTAAATGGAGTTGAATCACATGCAGTTTCTGGTCCTACGAGCAAGAGTTGTTTTCTGGTAAGGAAAGTCTCTATTGCGCTCCCATTACCCTACACAAGGCAAATAGCACTCGCGTCTTTTCCCAGCAAGTACAGTGTATTGGACTGAATAGGAGCTACTGTTCTTGTCAGTTTCCTAAGCAGAGTTGAACTAGATATGGTCCGTGTGTGTAGCAAGCACAGTTCTTTTGTTCTGAGCAAGCTCACTGTTTGGACCCCATAGGAAACACAGTAGAGTAAAAAGTGCTCTTTTCTCTAAAGCAGAGTGTGTTTCTTGTAAGGCGAGCTAGCGTTTGTTTCCCAGTCCTAAATGGAGTGGAATCACATGCAGTTTCTGGTCCTACGAGCAAGAGTTGTTTTCTGGTAAGGAAAGTCACTATTGCGCTCCCATTGCTATAAACAGTGCAAATAGCCCTCCCGTCTGTTCCCAGCAAGTACAGTGTATTGGACTGAAGAGGAGCTACTGTTCTTCTCAGTTTCCTAAGCAGAGTTGAACTAGATATGGCCCGTGTGTAGGAAGCACAGTTCTTATGTTCTGAGCAAGCTCACTGTTCTGGCCCTATAGAAAACACAGTAGAGTATAGAAGAGTGCTCTTTTCTCAAAAGCAGAGTGTGTTTCTTGTAAAGCGAGCTAGAGTTTGTTTCCCAGTCCTAAACGGAGTTGAATCACATGCAGTCTCTGGTCCTACGAGCAAGAGTTGTTTTCTGGTAAGAAGAGTCACTATTGCGCTTCCTATGCCATACACAGGACAAATAGCACTGGCGTCTGTTCCAAGCAAGTACAGTGTATTGGACTGAAGAGGATCTACTGTTCTTGTCAGGTTCCTAAGCAGACTTGAACTAGATATGGCCGTGTGTGTAGGAAGCACAGTTTTTTTTGTTCTGAGCAAGCTCACTTTTCGGAACATATAGGAAACATAGTAGAGTAGAAGAGTGCTCTTTTCTCAAAAGCAGAGTGTGTTTCTTGGAAGTCGAGCTAGCGTTTGTTTCCCAGTCCTAAATGGAGTTGTGTCACATGCAGTTTTTTGTCCTACGAGCAAGAGTTTTTTTCTGGTAAGACAAGTCAATATAAGGCTCCAATTGCCATACACAGTGCAAATAGCACTCGCGTATGTTCCCCGCAAGTACAGTGTATTGGACTGAAGAGGAGCTACTGTTCTTGTCAGTTTCCTAAGCAGAGTTGAACTAGATATGCCCGTGTGTGTAGGAAGCACAGTTCTTTTGTTCTTAGCAAGCTCACTGTTTGGACCCCATAGGAAGCACAGTAGAGTAGAAGAGTGCTCTTTTCTCAAAAGCAGAGTGTGTTTCATGTAAGGCGAGCAAGCATTTGCTTCCCAATCCTTAATGGATTTTAATCACATGCAGTTACTGGTACTACGAGCAAGAGTTGTTTTCTGGTAAGGAAAGTCACTATTGCGCTCCCATTGCCATACACAGTGCAAATAGCATCGCGTCTGTTCCCAGCAAGTACAGTGTATTGGACGGAAGAGGAGCTACTGTTCTTGTCAGTTTCCTAAGCAGAGTTGAACTTGTTATGGCCCTGTGGAGGAAGCACAGTTCTTTTGTTCTGAACAAGGTCACTGTTCTGGCCCTATAGGAAATACAGTAGAGTAGAAGAGTGCTCTTTTCTCTAAAGCAGAGTGTGTTTCTTGTAAGGCGAGCTATCGTTTGTTTCCCAGTCTTAATGGAGTTGAATCACATGCAGTTTCTAGTACTATGAGCAAGAGTTTTTTTATGGTAAGAAGAGTCATTATTGCTCTGCCATTGCCATACACAGGACAAATAGCACTGGCGTCTGTTCCCAGCAAGTACAGTGTAATGGACTGAAGAGGATCTACTGTTCTTCTCAGGTTCCTAAGCAGACTTTAACTAGATATGGCCGTGTGTGTAGGAAGCACAGTTTTTTTGTTCTGAGCAAGCTCAATGTTCGGACCCCATAGGAAACACAGTAGAGTAAAAGAGTGCTCTTTTCTCTAAAGCAGAGTGTGTTTTTGTAAGGCGTCTAGCATTTGTTTCCCAGTCCTAAATGAAGTGGAATCACATGCAGTTTGTGGTCCTACGAGCAAGAGTTGTTTTCTGGTAAGGAAAGTCACTATTGCGCTCCCATTGCCATACTCAGTGCAAATAGCCCACCCGTCTGTTCCCAACAAGTACAGTGTATTGGACTGAAGAGAAGTTACTGTTCTTCTCAGTTTCCTAAGCAGAGTTGAACTAGATATGGTCCGTGTGTGTAGGAAGCACAGTTCTTTTTTTCTGAGCAAGCTCACTGTTCTGGCCCTATAGGAAACACAGTAGAGTAGAAGAGTGCTCTTTTCTCAAAAGCAGAGTGTGTTTCTTGTAAAGCGAGCTAGAGTTTGTTTCCCAGTCCTAAATGGAGATGAATCACATGCAGTTTCTGGTCCTACGAGCAAGAGTTGTTTTCTGGTAAGAAGAGTCACTATTGCGCTGCCATTGACATACACAGGACAAATAGCACTCGCGTCTGTTCCCAGCAAGTGCAGTGTATTGGACTGAAGAGGATCTACTGTTCTTGTCAGTTTCCTAAGCAGACTTGAACTAGATATGGCCATGTGTGTAGGAAGCACAGTTTTTTTTTTTTTTTTGAGCAAGCTCACTGTTCGGAACACATAGGAAACGCTGTAGAGTAGAAGAGTGCTCTTTTCTCAAAAGCAGAGTGTGTTTCTTGGAAGTCGAGCTAGCGTTTGTTTCCCAGTCCTAAATGGAGTTGAGTCACATGCAGTTTTTTGTCCAACGAGCAAGAGTTGTTTTCTGGTAAGACAAGTCACTATTGTGCTCCAATTGCCATGCACAGTGCAAATATCACTCGCTTCTGTTCCCCACAAGTACAGTGTATCGGACTGAAGAGGAGCTACTGTTCTTGTCAGTTTCCTAAGCAGAGTTGAACTAGATATGGCCTGTGTGTGTAGGAAGCACAGTTCTTATGTTCTGAGCAAGCTCACTGTTCTGGCCCTATAGGAAACACAGTAGAGTAGAAGAGTGCTCTTTTCTCAAAAGCAGAGTGTGTTTCTTGTAAAGCGAGCTAGAGTTTGTTTCCCAGTCCTAAATGGAGTTGAATCACATGCAGTTTCTGGTCCTAGGAACAAGAGTTGTTTTCTGGTAAGGAAAGTCACTATTGCGCTCCCATTGCCCTACACAAGGCAAATAGCACTCGCGACTTTTCCCAGCAAGTACAGTGTATTGGACTGAATAGGAGCTACTGTTCTTGTCAGTTTCCTAAGCAGAGTTGAACTAGATGTGGTCCGTGTGTGTATTAAGCACAGTTCTTTTGTTCTGAGCCAGCTCACTGTTTGGACCCCATAGGAAACACAGTAGAGTAGAACAGTGCTATTTTCTCTAAAGCAGAGTGTGTTTCTTGTAAGGCGAGCTAGCATTTGTTTCACAGTCCTAAATGGAGTGGAATCACATGCAGTTTCTAGTCCTATGAGCAAGAGTTGTTTTCTGGTAAGGAAAGTCACTATTGCGCTCCCATTGACATACACAGTGCAAATAGCACATGCGCCTGTTGCCAGCAAGTACAGTGTATTGGACTGAAGAGGAGCTACTGTTCTTGTCAGTTTCCTAAGCAGAGTTGAACTAGATATGGCCCGTGTGTGTAGGAAGCACAGTTCTTTTGTTCTGAGCAAGCTCACTGTTTGGACCTCATAGGAAACACAGTAGAGTAGAAGCGTGCTCTTTAATCAAAAGCAGAGTGTGTTTCATGTAAGGCAAGCTAGCATTTGTTTCCCAGTCCTAAATGGAGTTGAATCACATGCAGTTTCTGGTCCTACGAGCAAGAGTTGTTTTCTGGTAAGAAGAGTCACTATTGCGCTGCCATTGACATACACAGGACAAATAGCACTCGCGTCTGTTCCCAGCAAGTACAGTGTATTGGACTGAAGAGGATCTATTGTTCTTGTCAGGTTCCTAAGCAGACTTGAACTAGATATGGCCATGTGTGTAGGAAGCACAGTTTTTTTTTTCTGAGCAATATCACTGTTCGGAACACATAGGAAACACAGTAGAGTAGAAGAGTGCTCTTTTCTCAAAAGCAGAGTGTGTTTCTTGGAAGTCGAGCTAGCGTTTGTTTCCTAGTCCTAAATGGAGTTGATTCACATGCAGTTTTTTGTCCAACGAGCAAGAGTTGTTTTCTGGTAAGACAAGTCACTATTGTGCTCCAGTTGCCATACACAGTGCAAATATCACTCGATTCTGTTCCCCACAAGTACAGTGTATCGGACTGAAGAGGAGCTACTGTTCTTGTCAGTTTCCTAAGCAGAGTTGAACTAGATATGGCCCGTGTGTGTAGGAAGCACAGTTCTTATGTTCTGAGCAAGCTCACTGTTCTGGCCCTATAGGAAACACAGTAGAGTAGAAGAGTGCTCTTTTCTCAAAAGCAGAGTGTGTTTCTTGTAAAGCGAGCTAGAGTTTGTTTCCCAGTCCTAAATGGAGTTGAATCACATGCAGTTTCTGGTCCTACGAAAAAGAGTTGTTTTCTGGTAAGGAAAGTCACTATTGCGCTCCCATTGCCCTACACAAGGCAAATAGCACTCGAGTCTTTTCCCAGCAAGTACAGTGTATTGCACTGAATAGGAGCTACTGTTCTTGTCAGTTTCCTAAGCAGAGTTGAACTAGATGTGGTCCGTGTGTGTATTAAGCACAGTTCTTTTGTTCTGAGCAAGCTCACTGTTTGGACCCCATTGGAAACACAGTAGAGTAGAACAGTGCTATTTTCTCTAAAGCAGAGTGTGTTTCTTGTAAGGCGAGCTAGCATTTGTTTCCCAGTCCTAAATGGAGTGGAATCACATGCAGTTTCTAGTCCTATGAGCAAGAGTTGTTTTCTGGTAAGGAAAGTCACTATTGCGCTCCCATTGACATACACAGTGCAAATAGCACATGCGCCTGTTGCCAGCAAGTACAGTGTATTGGACTGAAGAGGAGCTACTGTTCTTGTCAGTTTCCTAAGCAGAGTTGAACTAGATATGGCCCGTGTGTGTAGGAAGCACAGTTCTTTTGTTCTGAGCAAGCTCACTGTTTGGACCTCATAGGAAACACAGTAGAGTAGAAGAGTGCTCTTTAATCAAAAGCAGAGTGTGTTTCATGTAAGGCGAGCTAGCATTTGTTTCCCAGTCCTAAATGGAGTTGAATCACATGCAGTTTCTGGTCCTACGAGCAAGAGCTGTTTTCTGGTAAGGAAAGTCACTATTTTGCTCCCATTGCCATCCACAGTGCAAATAGCCCTCCCGTCTGTTCCCAGCAAGTACAGTGTATTGGACGGAAGAGGAGCTACTGTTCTTGTCAGTTTCCTAAGAAGAATTGAACTAGTTATGGCCCTGTGTTGAAAGCACAGTTCTTTTGTTCTGAGCAAGCTCACTGTTCTGGCCCTGTAGGAAACACAGTAGAGTAGAGGAGTGCTCTTTTCTCTAAAGCAGAGTGTGGTTCTTGTAAGGCGAGCTAGCGTTTGTTTCTCAGTCCTAAATGGAGTTGAATCCCATGCAGTTTCTGGTCCTATGAGCAAGAGTTGTTTTCTGGTAAGGAAAGTCACTATTGCGCTCCCATTCCCATTCATAGTGCAAATAGCACTCGTGTCTGTTCCCAGCAAGTACAGTGTATTGGACTGAACAGGAGCTACTGTTCTTGTCAGTTTCCTAAGCAGAGTTGAACTAGATATGGCTCGTATGTGTAGGAAGCACAGTTCTTTTGTTCTGAGAAAGCACACTGTGCGGACACCATCGGAAACACAGTAGAGTAGATGAGAGCTCGTTTCTCAAAATTAGATTGTGTTTCTTGAAAGGCGAGCTAGTATTTGCTTCCCAGTCAGAAATGGAGTTGAATCCCATGCCGTTTCTGGTCCTACGAGCAAGAGTTTTTTTCTAGTAAGAAGAGTCACTATTGGGTTCCCATTGCCTTACAAGTGCAAATAGCACTGGCGTCTGTTCCCAGCAAGTACAGTGTATTCGAATGAAGAGCAGCTACTGTTCTTGTCAGTTTTCTAAGCAGAGTTGAACTAGATACGGCCCGTGTGTGTAGGAAGCACAGTTCTTTTGTTCTGAGCAAGCTCACTGTGCGGAACACATAGGAAACACAGTAGAGTAGAAGAGTGCTCTTTTCTCAAAAGCAGAGTGTGTTTCTTGTAAGGCGAGCTAGCGTTTTTTTCCCAGTCCTAAATGGAGTTGAATCACATGCAGGTTTTTGTCCTACGAGCAAGAGTTGTTTTCTGGTAGGGCGAGTCACCATTGTGCTCCAATTGCCATACACAGAGCAAATAGCACTCGCGTCTGTTCCCTGCAAGTACAGTGTATCGGACTGAAGAGGAGCTACTGTTCTTGTCAGTTTCCTAAGCAGAGTTGAACTAGATATGGCCCGTGTGTAGGATGCACAGTTCTTTATTCTGAGCAAGCTCACTGTTCTGGCCCTATAGGAAACACAGTAGAGTAGAAGAGTGCTCTTTTCTCAAAAGCAGAGTGTGTTTCTGTAAGGTGAGCTAGCTTTAGTTTCCCAGTCCTAAATGGAGTTGAATCACATGCAGTTTCTGGTCCTACGAGCAAGAGTTGTTTTATGGTAAGAAGAGTCACTATTGTGCTGCCATTGCCATACACAGGACAAATAGCACTGGTGTCTGTTCCCAGCACGTACAGTGTATTGGACTGAAGAGGATCTACTGTTATTGTCAGGTTCCTAAGCAGAGTTGAACTAGATATGGTCCGTGTGTGTAGCAAGCACAGTTCTTTTGTTCTGAGCAAGCTCACTGTTTGGACCCCATAGGAAACACAGTAGAGTAGAAAAGTGCTCTTTTCTCTAAAGCAGAGTGTGTTTCTTGTAAGGCGAGCTAGCGTTTGTTTCCCAGTCCTAAATGGAGTGGAATCACATGCAGTTTCTGGTCCTACGAGCAAGAGTTGTTTTCTGGTAAGGAAAGTCACTATTGCGCTCCCATTGCTATAAACAGTGCAAATAGCCCTCCCGTCTGTTCCCAGCAAGTACAGTGTATTGGACGGAAGAGGAGCTACTGTTCTTGTCAGTTTCCTAAGCAGAGTTGAACTTGTTATGGCCCTGTGGAGGAAGCACAGTTCTTTTGTTCTGAGCAAGGTCACTGTTCTGGCCCTATAGGAAATACAGTAGAGTAGAGGAGTGCTCTTTTCTCTAAAGCAGAGTGTGTTTCTTGTAAGGCGAGCTATCGTTTGTTTCCCAGTCTTAATGGAGTTGAATCACATGCAGTTTCTAGTACTATGAGCAAGAGTTTTTTTATGGTAAGAAGAGTCATTATTGCTCTGCCATTGCCATACACAGGACAAATAGCACTGGCGTCTGTTCCCAGCAAGTACAGTGTAATGGACTGAAGAGGATCTACTGTTCTTCTCAGGTTCCTAAGCAGACTTTAACTAGATATGGCCGTGTGTGTAGGAAGCACAGTTTTTTTGTTCTGAGCAAGCTCAATGTTCGGACCCCATAGGAAACACAGTAGAGTAAAAGAGTGCTCTTTTCTCTAAAGCAGAGTGTGTTTTTGTAAGGCGTCTAGCATTTGTTTCCCAGTCCTAAATGAAGTGGAATCACATGCAGTTTGTGGTCCTACGAGCAAGAGTTGTTTTCTGGTAAGGAAAGTCACTATTGCGCTCCCATTGCCATACTTAGTGCAAATAGCCCACCCGTCTGTTCCCAACAAGTACAGTGTATTGGACTGAAGAGAAGTTACTGTTCTTCTCAGTTTCCTAAGCAGAGTTGAACTAGATATGGTCCGTGTGTGTAGGAAGCACAGTTCTTTTTTTCTGAGCAAGCTCACTGTTCTGGCCCTATAGGAAACACAGTAGAGTAGAAGAGTGCTCTTTTCTCAAAAGCAGAGTGTGTTTCTTGTAAAGCGAGCTAGAGTTTGTTTCCCAGTCCTAAATGGAGATGAATCACATGCAGTTTCTGGTCCTACGAGCAAGAGTTGTTTTCTGGTAAGAAGAGTCACTATTGCGCTGCCATTGACATACACAGGACAAATAGCACTCGCGTCTGTTCCCAGCAAGTGCAGTGTATTGGACTGAAGAGGATCTACTGTTCTTGTCAGTTTCCTAAGCAGACTTGAACTAGATATGGCCATGTGTGTAGGAAGCACAGTTTTTTTTTTTTTTTTTGAGCAAGCTCACTGTTCGGAACACATAGGAAACGCTGTAGAGTAGAAGAGTGCTCTTTTCTCAAAAGCAGAGTGTGTTTCTTGGAAGTCGAGCTAGCGTTTGTTTCCCAGTCCTAAATGGAGTTGAGTCACATGCAGTTTTTTGTCCAACGAGCAAGAGTTGTTTTCTGGTAAGACAAGTCACTATTGTGCTCCAATTGCCATGCACAGTGCAAATATCACTCGCTTCTGTTCCCCACAAGTACAGTGTATCGGACTGAAGAGGAGCTACTGTTCTTGTCAGTTTCCTAAGCAGAGTTGAACTAGATATGGCCTGTGTGTGTAGGAAGCACAGTTCTTATGTTCTGAGCAAGCTCACTGTTCTGGCCCTATAGGAAACACAGTAGAGTAGAAGAGTGCTCTTTTCTCAAAAGCAGAGTGTGTTTCTTGTAAAGCGAGCTAGAGTTTGTTTCCCAGTCCTAAATGGAGTTGAATCACATGCAGTTTCTGGTCCTAGGAACAAGAGTTGTTTTCTGGTAAGGAAAGTCACTATTGCGCTCCCATTGCCCTACACAAGGCAAATAGCACTCGCGACTTTTCCCAGCAAGTACAGTGTATTGGACTGAATAGGAGCTACTGTTCTTGTCAGTTTCCTAAGCAGAGTTGAACTAGATGTGGTCCGTGTGTGTATTAAGCACAGTTCTTTTGTTCTGAGCCAGCTCACTGTTTGGACCCCATAGGAAACACAGTAGAGTAGAACAGTGCTATTTTCTCTAAAGCAGAGTGTGTTTCTTGTAAGGCGAGCTAGCATTTGTTTCGCAGTCCTAAATGGAGTGGAATCACATGCAGTTTCTAGTCCTATGAGCAAGAGTTGTTTTCTGGTAAGGAAAGTCACTATTGCGCTCCCATTGACATACACAGTGCAAATAGCACATGCGCCTGTTGCCAGCAAGTACAGTGTATTGGACTGAAGAGGAGCTACTGTTCTTGTCAGTTTCCTAAGCAGAGTTGAACTAGATATGGCCCGTGTGTGTAGGAAGCACAGTTCTTTTGTTCTGAGCAAGCTCACTGTTTGGACCTCATAGGAAACACAGTAGAGTAGAAGCGTGCTCTTTAATCAAAAGCAGAGTGTGTTTCATGTAAGGCAAGCTAGCATTTGTTTCCCAGTCCTAAATGGAGTTGAATCACATGCAGTTTCTGGTCCTACGAGCAAGAGTTGTTTTCTGGTAAGAAGAGTCACTATTGCGCTGCCATTGACATACACAGGACAAATAGCACTCGCATCTGTTCCCAGCAAGTACAGTGTATTGGACTGAAGAGGATCTATTGTTCTTGTCAGGTTCCTAAGCAGACTTGAACTAGATATGGCCATGTGTGTAGGAAGCACAGTTTTTTTTTTTCTGAGCAAGCTCACTGTTCGGAACACATAGGAAACACAGTAGAGTAGAAGAGTGCTCTTTTCTCAAAAGCAGAGTGTGTTTCTTGGAAGTCGAGCTAGCGTTTGTTTCCTAGTCCTAAATGGAGTTGATTCACATGCAGTTTTTTGTCCAACGAGCAAGAGTTGTTTTCTGGTAAGACAAGTCACTATTGTGCTCCAATTGCCATACACAGTGCAAATATCACTCGATTCTGTTCCCCACAAGTACAGTGTATCGGACTGAAGAGGAGCTACTGTTCTTGTCAGTTTCCTAAGCAGAGTTGAACTAGATATGGCCCGTGTGTGTAGGAAGCACAGTTCTTATGTTCTGAGCAAGCTCACTGTTCTGGCCCTATAGGAAACACAGTAGAGTAGAAGAGTGCTCTTTTCTCAAAAGCAGAGTGTGTTTCTTGTAAAGCGAGCTAGAGTTTGTTTCCCAGTCCTAAATGGAGTTGAATCACATGCAGTTTCTGGTCCTACGAAAAAGAGTTGTTTTCTGGTAAGGAAAGTCACTATTGCGCTCCCATTGCCCTACACAAGGCAAATAGCACTCGAGTCTTTTCCCAGCAAGTACAGTGTATTGCACTGAATAGGAGCTACTGTTCTTGTCAGTTTCCTAAGCAGAGTTGAACTAGATATGGTCCGTGTGTGTAGCAAGCACAGTTCTTTTGTTCTGAGCAAGCTCACTGTTTGGACCCCATAGGAAACACAGTAGAGTAGAAAAGTGCTCTTTTCTCTAAAGCAGAGTGTGTTTCTTGTAAGGCGAGCTAGCGTTTGTTTCCCAGTCCTAAATGGAGTGGAATCACATGCAGTTTCTGGTCCTACGAGCAAGAGTTGTTTTCTGGTAAGGAAAGTCACTATTGTGCTCCCATTGCTATAAACAGTGCAAATACCCCACCCGTCTGTTCCCAGCAAGTACAGTGTATTGGACTGAAGAGGAGCTACTGTTCTTCTCAGTTTCCTAAGCAGAGTTGAACTAGATATGGCCCGTGTGTGTAGGAAGCACAGTTCTTATGTTCTGAGCAAGCTCACTGTTCTGGCCCTATAGGAAACACAGTAGAGTAGAAGAGTGCTCTTTTCTCAAAAGCAGAGTGTGTTTCTTGTAAAGCGAGCTAGAGTTTGTTTCCCAGTCCTAAATGGAGTTGAATCACATGCAGTCTCTGGTCCTACGAGCAAGAGTTGTTTTCTGGTAAGAAGAGTCACTATTGCGCTGCCTATGCCATACACAGGACAAATAGCACTGGCGTCTGTTCCAAGCAAGTACAGTGTATTGGACTGAAGAGGATCTACTGTTCTTGTCAGGTTCCTAAGCAGACTTGAACTAGATATGGCCGTGTGTGAAGGAAGCACAGTTTTTTTGTTCTGAGCAAGCTCACTTTTCGGAACACATAGGAAATATAGTAGAGTAGAAGAGTGCTCTTTTCTGAAAAGCAGAGTGTGTTTCTTGGAAGTCGAGCTAGCGTTTGTTTCCCAGTCCTAAATGGAGTTGAGTCACATGCAGTTTTTTGTCCTACGAGCAAGAGTTTTTTTCTGGTAAGACAAGTCACTATAAGGCTCCAATTGCCATACACAGTGCAAATAGCACTCGCGTATGTTCCCCGCAAGTACAGTGTATTGGACTGAAGAGGAGCTACTGTTCTTGTCAGTTTCCTAAGCAGAGTTGAACTAGATATGGCCCGTGTGTGTAGGAAGCACAGTTCTTTTGTTCTTAGCAAGCTCACTGTTTGGACCCCATAGGAAGCACAGTAGAGTAGAAGAGTGCTCTTTTCTCAAAAGCAGAGTGTGTTTCATGTAAGGCGAGCTAGCATTTGCTTCCCAATCCTTAATGGATTTTAATCACATGCAGTTACTGGTACTACGAGCAAGAGTTGTTTTCTGGTAAGGAAAGTCACTATTACGCTCCCATTGCCATACACAGTGCAAATAGCATCGCGTCTGTTCCCAGCAAGTACAGTGTATTGGAAGGAAGAGGAGCTACTGTTCTTGTCAGTTTCCTAAGCAGAGTTGAACTTGTTATGGCCCTGTGGAGGAAGCACAGTTCTTTTGTTCTGAGCAAGGTCATTGTTCTGGCCCTATAGGAAATACAGTAGAGTAGAAGAGTGCTCTTTTCTCTAAAGCAGAGTGTGTTTCTTGTAAGGCGAGCTATCGTTTGTTTCCCAGTCTTAATGGAGTTGAATCACATGCAGTTTCTAGTACTATGAGCAAGAGTTTTTTTATGGTAAGAAGAGTCATTATTGCTCTGCCATTGCCATACACAGGACAAATAGCACTGGCGTCTGTTCCCAGCAAGTACAGTGTAATGGACTGAAGAGGATCTACTGTTCTTCTCAGGTTCCTAAGCAGACTTGAACTAGATATGGCCGTGTGTGTAGGAAGCACAGTTTTTTTGTTCTGAGCAAGCTCAATGTTCGGACCCCATAGGAAACACAGTAGAGTAGAAGAGTGCTCTTTCGTCAAAATCAGAGTGTGTTTCATGTAAGGCGAGCTAGCATTTGTTTCCCAGTCCTAATGGAGTTGAATCACCTGCAGTTTCTGGTCCTACGAGCAAGAGTTGTTTTCTGGTAAGGAAAGTCACTGTTGCGCTCCCATTGCCCTACACAAGGCAAATAGCACTCGCGTTTTTTCCCAGCAAGTACAGTGTATTGGACTGAATAGGAGCTACTGTTCTTGTCAGCATCCTAAGCAGAGTTGAACTAGATGTGGTCCGTGTGTGTATTAAGCACAGTTCTTTTGTTCTGAGCAAGCTCACTGTTTGGACCCCATAGGAAACACAGTAGAGTAGAACAGTGCTATTTTCTCTAAAGCAGAGTGTGTTTCTTGTAAGGTGAGCTAGCATTTGTATCCCAGTCCTAAATGGTGTGGAATCACATGCAGTTTCTAGTCCTATGAGCAAGAGTTGTTTTCTGGTAAGGAAAGTCACTATTGCGCTCCCATTGACATACACAGTGCAAATAGCACTCGCGTCTGTTCTCAGCCTATACAGTGTATTGGACTGAAGAGGAGCTACTGTTCTTGTCAGTTTCCTAAGCAGAGTTGAAATAGATATGGCCCGTTTGTGTAGGAAGCACAGTTCTTTTGTTCTGAGCAAGCTCACTGTTTGGACCTCATAGGAAACACAGTAGAGTAGAAGAGTGCTCTTTAATCAAAAGCAGAGTGTGTTTCATGTAAGGCGAGCTATCATTTGTTTCCCAGTCCTAAATGGAGTTGAATCACATGCAGTTTCTGGTCCTACGAGCAAGAGTTGTTTTCTGGTAAGAAGAGTCACTATTGCGCTGCCATTGACATACACAGGACAAATAGCACTCGCGTCTGTTCCCAGCAAGTACAGTGTATTGGACTGAAGAGGATCTACTGTTCTTGTCAGGTGCCTAAGCAGACTTGAACTAGATATGGCCGTGTGTGTAGGAAGCACAGTTTTTTTTTTTTTCTGAGCAAGCTCACTGTTTGGAACACATAGGAAACACAGTAGAGTAGAAGAGTGCTCTTTTCTCAAAAGCAGAGTGTGTTTCTTGGAAGTCGAGCTAGCATTTGTTTCCCAGTCCTAAATGGAGTTGAGTCACATGCAGTTTTTTGTCCAACGAGCAAGAGTTGTTTTCTGGTAAGACAAGTCACTATTGTGCTCCAATTGCCGTACACAGTGCAAATATCACTTGCTTCTGTTCCCCACAAGTACAGTGTATCGGACTGAAGAGGAGCTACTGTTCTTGTCAGTTTCCTAAGCAGAGTTGAACTAGATATGGCCCGTGTGTGTAGGAAGCACAGTTCTTATGTTCTGAGCAAGCTCACTGTTCTGGCCCTATAGGAAACACAGTAGAGTAGAAGAGTGCTCTTTTCTCAAAAGCAGAGTGTGTTTCTTGTAAAGCAAGCTAGAGTTTGTTTCCCAGTCCTAAATGGAGTTGAATCACATGCAGTCTCTGGTCCTACGAGCAAGAGTTGTTTTCTGGTAAGAAGAGTCACTATTGCGCTGCCTATGCCATACACAGGACAAATAGCACTGGCGTCTGTTCCAAGCAAGTACAGTGTATTGGACTGAAGAGGATCTACTGTTCTTGTCAGGTTCCTAAGCAGACTTGAACTAGATATGGCCGTGTGTGAAGGAAGCACAGTTTTTTTGTTCTGAGCAAGCTCACTTTTCGGAACACATAGGAAATATAGTAGAGTAGAAGAGTGCTCTTTTCTGAAAAGCAGAGTGTGTTTCTTGGAAGTCGAGCTAGCGTTTGTTTCCCAGTCCTAAATGGAGTTGAGTCACATGCAGTTTTTTGTCCTACGAGCAAGAGTTTTTTTCTGGTAAGACAAGTCACTATAAGGCTCCAATTGCCATACACAGTGTAAATAGCACTCGCGTATGTTCCCCGCAAATACAGTGTATTGGACTGAAGAGGAGCTACTGT
>NW_026735331.1:0-139984 GCF_949786415.1 Peromyscus eremicus
TGTACTTGCTGGGCACAGACGCGAGTGCTATTTGCACTGTGTATGGCAATTGGAGCACAATAGTGACTCTTCTTACCAGAAAACAACTCTTGCTCGTAGGACCAAAAACTGCATGTGACTCAACTCCATTTAGGACTGGGAAACAAATGCGAGCTCGCCTTACAAGAAACACACTCTGCTTTAGAGAAAAGAGCACTCTTCTACTCTACTGTGTTTCCTATAGGGCCAGAACAGTGAGCTTGCTCAGAACAAAAGAACTGTGCTTCCTACACATGGGCCATATCTAGTTCAACTCTGCTTAGGAAACTGACAAGAACAGTAGATCCTCTTCATTCCAATACACTGTACTTGCTGGGAACAGACGCGAGTGCTATTTGCACTGTGTATGGCATTTGGAGCGCAATAGTGACTCTTCTTACCAGAAAACAACTCTTGCTCGTAGGACCAAAATCTGCCTGTGACTCAACTCTATTTAGGACTGCGAAACAAATGCGAGCTTGCCTTACAAGAAATACACTCTACTTTAGAGAAAAGAGCACTCTTCTACTCTACTGTGTTTCCTATAGGGACAGAACAGTGAGCTTGCTCAGAACAAAAGAACTGTGCTTCCTACACACAGGCCATATCTATTTCAACTCTGCTTAGGAAACTGACAAGAACAGTAGCTCCTATTCAGTCCAATACACTGTACTTGCTGGGAACAGACGGGAGTGCTATTTGCACTGTGTATGGCATTTGGAGCGCAATAGTGACTCTTCTTACCAGAAACCAACTCTTGCTCGTAGGACCAAAAACTGCCTGTTACTCAACTCCATTTAGGACTGGGAAACAAACGCTAGCTCACCTTACAAGAAATACACTCTGCTTTAGAGAAAAGAGCACTCTTCTACTCTACTGTGTTTCCTATAGGGCCAGAACAGTGAGCTTGCTCAGAACATAAGAACTGTGCTTCCTACAAACACGGGCCATATCTAGTTCAACTCTGCTTAGGAACCTGACAAGAACAGTAGATCCTCTTCAGTCCAATACACTGTACTTGCTGGGAACAGACGCGAGTGCTCTTTGCACTGTGTATGGCAATGAGAGCACAATAGTGACTTTCCTTACCAGAACACAACTCTTGCTCATAGGACCACAAACTGCATGTTATTCAACGCCATTTAGGACTGGGAAACAAATGCTAGCTCGCCTTAAAGAAACACACTCTGCTTTTGAGAAAAGAGCACTCTTCTACTCTACTGTGTTTCCTACGGTGTCCGAATAGTGAGCTTGCTCAGAACAAAAGAACTGTGCTTCCTACACACACGGGTCATATCTAGTTCAACTCTGGTTAGAAAACTGACAAGAACACTATTTCCTCTTCTGTCCAATACACTGTACTTGCTGGGAACAGACGCGAGTGCTATTTGCACTGTGTATGGCAATGGGAGCGCAATAGTGACTTTCCTTACCAGAAAACATCTCTTGCTCGTAGGACCTGAAACTGCATGTGATTCAACTCCATTTAGGACTGGGAAACAAACACTAGCTTGCCTTCCAAAAAACACACTCTGCTTTTCAGAAAAGAGCACTCTTCTCCTCTACTGTGTTTCCTATGGGGTCCGAACAGTAAACTTGCTCAGAACAAAAGAACTGTGCTTCCTACACACACGGCCATATCTAGTTCAATTCTGCTTAGGAAACTGACAAGAACAGTAGATCCTCTTCAGTCCAATACACTGTACTTGCTGCGATCAGACGCCAGTGCTATTTGTCCTGTGTATGGCAATATCAGCGCAATAGTGACTCTTCTTACCAGAAAACAACTCTTGCTTGTAGTTCCAGAAACTGCATGGGTTTCAACTCCATTTAGGACTACGAAACAAACGCTAGCTCGCCTTACAAGAAACACAGTCTGCTTTAGATAAAACAGCACTCATCTACTCTACTGTGTTTCCTATAGGGCCAGAACAGTGAGCTTGCTCAGAACATAAGAACTGTGCTTCCTACACACACGGGCCATATCTAGTTCAACTCTGCTTAGGAAACTGACAAGAACAGTAGCTCCTCTTCAGTCCGATACACTGTAATTCCTGGGAACAGACGCGAGTGCTATTTGTACTGTGTATGGCAATGGGAGCGCAATAGTGACTTTCCTACCAGAAAACAACTCTTGCTCGTAGGACCAGAAACTGCATGTGATTTAACTCCATTTAGGACTGGGAAACAAACGCTAGCTCGCCTTACAAGAAACACACTCTGCTTTTGAGAAAAGAGCACTCTTCTACTCTACTGTGTTTCCTATGGGGTCCAAACAGTGAGTTTGCTCAGAACATAATAACTGTGCTTCCTAGACATATGGGCCATATCTAGTTCAACTCTGCTTAGGAAACTGAGAAGAACAGTAGCTCCTCTTCACTTCAATACACTGTACTTGCTGGGAACAGACGCGAGTGCTATTTGCACTGTGTATGGCAATGTGAGCACAATGTGATTTTCCTTACCAGAAAACAACTCTTGTTCGTAGGACCAGAAACTGCATGTGATTCAACTCCATTTAGGACTAGGAAACAAACGCTAGCTTGCCTTACAAGAAACACACTCTGCTTTAGATAAAAGAGCACTCATCTACTCTACTGTGTTTCCTATAGGGCCAGAATAGTGAGCTTGCTCAGAACATAAGAACGGTGCTTCCTACACACACAGGCCATATCTAGTTCAACTCTGCTTAGGAAACAGACAAGAACAGTAGCTCCTCTTCAGTCCGATACACTGTAATTCCTGGGAACAGACGCGAGTGCTATTTGTACTGTGTATGGCATTTGGAGCGCAATAGTGACTCTTCTTACCAGAAAACAACCCTTGCTCGTAGGACCAAAAACTGCCTGTGACTCAATTCTATTTAGGACTGGGAAACAAATGCGAGCTCGCCTTACAAGAAATACACTCTACTTTAGAGAAAAGAGCACTCTTCAACTCTACTGTGTTTCCTATAGGGCCAGAACAGTGAGCTTGCTCAGAATATAATAACTGTGCTTCCTACACACACAGGCCATATCTATTTCAACTCTGCTTAGGAACCTGACAAGAACAGTAGATCCTCTTCAGTCCAATACACTGTACTTGCTGGGAACAGATGCGAGTGCTATTTGCACTGTGTATGGCAATGAGAGCGCAATAGTGACTTTCCTTACCAGAAAACAACTCTTGCTCATAGGACTACAAACTGCATGTGATTCAACTCCATTTAGGACTGGGAAACAAATGCTAGCTCGCCTTACAAGAAACACACTCTGCTTTAGAGAAAAGAGCACTCTTCTACTCTACTGTGTTTCCTATGGGGCCAGAACAGTGAGCCTGCTCAGAACAAAAGAACTGTGCTTCCTACACATGGGCCATATCTAGTTCAACTCTGCTTAGGAAACTGACAAGAACAGTAGATCCTCTTCATTCCAATACACTGTACTTGCTGGGAACAGACGCGAGTGCTATTTTCACTGTGTATGGCATTTGGAGCACAATAGTGACTCTTCTTACCAGAAAACAACTCTTGCTCGTAGGACCAAAATCTGCCTGTGACTCAACTCTATTTAGGACTGCGAAACAAATGCGAGCTCGCCTTACAAGAAATACACTCTACTTTAGAGAAAAGAGCACTCTTCTACTCTACTGTGTTTCCTATAGGGCCAGAACAGTGAGCTTGCTCAGAACAAAAGAACTGTGCTTCCTACACACAGGCCATATCTATTTCAACTCTGCTTAGGAAACTGACAAGAACAGTAGCTCCTATTCAGTCCAATACACTGTACTTGCTAGGAACAGACGGGAGTGCTATTTGCACTGTGTATGGCATTTGGAGCACAATAGTGACTCTTCTTACCAGAAAACAACTCTTGCTCGTAGGACCAAAAACTGCCTGTTACTCAACTCCATTTAGGACTGGGAAACAAACGCTAGCTCACCTTACAAGAAATACACTCTGCTTTAGAGAAAAGAGCACTCTTCTACTCTACTGTGTTTCCTATAGGGCCAGAACAGTGAGCTTGCTCAGAACATAAGAACTGTGCTTCCTACAAACACGGGCCATATCTAGTTCAACTCTGCTTAGGAACCTGACAAGAACAGTAGATCCTCTTCAGTCCAATACACTGTACTTGCTGGGAACAGACGCGAGTGCTATTTGCACTGTGTATGGCAATGAGAGCACAATAGTGACTTTCCTTACCAGAACACAACTCTTGCTCATAGGACCACAAACTGCATGTTATTCAACGCCATTTAGGACTGGGAAACAAATGCTAGCTCGCATTAAAAGAAACACACTCTGCTTTTGAGAAATAAGCACTCTTCTACTCTACTGTGTTTACAATGGAGTCCGAACAGTGAGCTTGCTCAGAACAAAAGAACTGTGCTTCCTACACACACGGGTCATATCTAGTTCAACTCTGGTTAGAAAACTGACAAGAACACTATTTCCTCTTCTGTCCAATACACTGTACTTGCTGGGAACAGACGCGAGTGCTATTTGCACTGTGTATGGCAATGGGAGCGCAATAGTGACTAATCTTACCAGAAAACAACTCTTGCTCGTAGGACCAGAAACTGCATGGGATTCAACTTCGTTTCTGACTGTGAAACAAACACTAGCTAGCCTTACAAGAAACACACTCTGCTTTTGAGAAAAGAGCACTTTTCTACTCTACTGTTTTTCCTATAAGGCCAGAAGAGTGAGCTTGCTTAGAACAAAAGAACTGTGCTTCCTACACACACGGGCCATATCTAGTTCAACTCTGCTTAGGAAACTGACAAGAACAATAGATCCTCCTCAGTCCATTACACTGTACATGCAGGGAACAGACACCCGTGCTATTTGCCCTGTGTATGACAATGGGAGCGTAATTGTGACTCTTCTTACCAGAAAACAACTCTTGCTCGTAGGACCAGAAACTGCATGGGATTCAACTCCATTTATGACTGGGAAACGAATGCTAGCTCGCCTTACAAGAAACACACTCTGCTTTTGAGAAAAGAGCACTCTTCTACTCTACTGTGTTTCCTATGGTGTCCGAACAGTGAGCTTGCTCAGAAAAAAAGAACTGTGCTTCATACACACACGGGCCCTATCTAGTTCAACTCTGCTTAGGAAACTGACAAGAACAGTATCTCCTCTTCAGTCCAATACACTGTACTTGCTGGGAGCAGACACGAGTGCTATTTGCACTGTGTATGGCAATGGGAGCGCAATAGTGACTCTTCTTACCAGAAAACAACTTTTGCTCGTAGGACCAGAAACTGCATGGGATTCAACATCGTTTCTGACTGGGAAACAAACACTACCTAGCCTTACAAGAAACACACTCTGCTTTTGAGAAAAGAGCACTCTTCTACTCTACTGTGTTTCCTATAGGGCCAGAACAGTGAGCTTGCTCAGAACATAATAACTGTGCTTCCTACACACACCGGCCATATCTAGTTCAACTCTGCTTAGGAACCTGAGAAGAACAGTAGATCCTCTTCAGTCCAATACACTGTACTTGCTGGGAACAGACGTGAGTGCTATTTGCACTGTGTATGGCAATGAGAGCGCAATAGTTACTTTCCTTACCTGAAAACAACTCTTGCTCATAGGACTACAAACTGCATGTGATACAACGCCATTTAGGACTGGGAAACAAATGCTAGCTCGCCTTACAAGAAACACACTCTGCTTTTGAGAAAAGAGCACTCTTCTACTCTACGGGGTTTCCTATGTGGTCCGAACAGTGAGCTTGCTCAGAACAAAAGAACTGTGCTTCCTACATACACGGCCATATCTAGTTCAATTCTGCTTAGGAACCTGACAAGAACAGTAGATCCTCTTCAGTCCAATACACTGTACTTGCTGTGAACAGACAACAGTGCTACTTGTCCTGTGTATGGCAATGGCAGCGCAATAGTGGCTTTCCTTACCAGAAAACAACTCTTGCTCGTAGGACCAGAAACTGCATGTGATTCAACTCCATTTAGGACTGGGAAACAAACGCTAGCTCGCGTTATAAGAAACACACTCTGCTTTTGAGAAAAGAACACTCTTCTACTCTACTGTGTTTCCTATGGAGTCTGAACAGTGAGCTTGCTCAGAACAAAAGAACTGTGCTTCCTACACACACGGCCATGTCTAGTTCAATTCTGCTTAGGAACCTGACAAGAACAGTAGATCCTCTTCAGTCCAATACACTGTACCTGCTGGTAACAGACGCCAGTGCTATTTGTCCTGTGGATGGCAATAGCAGCGCAATAGTGACTCTTCTTACCATAAAACAACTCTTGCTCTAGTTCAACTCTGCTTAGGAAACTGACAAGAACAGTAGATCCTATTCAGTCCAATACACTGTACTTGCTGGGAAAAGCCTCGAGTGCTATTTGCCCTGTGTATGGCAATTGGAGCGCAATAGTGACTTTCCTTACCAGAAAATAACTCTTGTTCGTAGGACCAGAAACTGCATGTGATTCAACTCCATTTAGGACTAGGAAACAAATGCTAGCTCGCCTTACAAGAAACACACTCTGCTTTTGAGAAAAGAGCACTCTTCTACTCTACTGTGTTTCCTATGGAGTCTGAACAGTGAGCTTGCTCAGAACAAAAGAAATGTCCTTCCTACACACACGGCCATATCTAGTTCAATTCTGCTTAGGAACCTGAAAAGAGCAGTAGATCCTCTTCAGTCCAATACACTGTACTTGCTGGGAACAGACGCCAGTGCTATTTGTCCTGTGTATGCCAATGGGAGCGCAGTAGTGACTCTTCTTACAAGAAAACAACTCTTGCTCGTAGGACCAGAAACTGCGTGTGATTCAACTCTGTTTCTTACTGGGAAACAAACACTAGCTAGCCTTACAAGAAACACACTCTGCTTTTGAGAAAAGTGCACTCGCCTACTCTACTGTGTTTCCTATGTGGTCCGAACAGCGAGCTTGCTCAGAACAAAAGAACTGTGCTTCTTACACACACGGGCCATATCTAGTCCAACTCTGCTTAGGAAACTGACAAGAACAGTAGCTCCTCTTCAGTCCAATACACTGTACTTGCTGGGAACAGACACGAGTGCTATTTGCACTGTGTATGGCAATGAGAGCGCAATAGTGACTTTCCTTACCAGAAAACAACTCTTGCTCATAGGACTACAAACTGCATGTGATACAACGCCATTTAGGACTGGGAAAAAATGCTAGCTCGCCTTACAAGAAACACACTCTGCTTTTGAGAAAAGAGCACTCTTCTACTCTACGGTGTTTCCTATGTGGTCCGAAAAGTGAGCTTGCTCAGAACAAAAGAACTGTGCTTCCTACATACACGCCAAATCTAGTTCAATTCTGCTTAGGAACCTGACAAAAACAGTAGATCCTCTTCAGTCCAATACACTGTACTTGCTGGGAACAGACAACAGTGCTATTAGTCCTGTGTATGGCAATGGCAGTGCAATAGTGGCTTTTCTTACCAGAAAACAACTTTTGCTCGTAGGACCAGAAACTGCATGTGATTCAACTCCATTTAGGACTGGGAAACATACGCTAGCTCGCGTTATAAGAAACACACTCTGCTTTTGAGAAAAGAACACTCTTCTACTCTACTGTGTTTCCTATGGGGTCTGAACAGTGAGCTTGCTCAGAACAAAAGAACTGTGCTTCCTACACACACGGCCATGTCTAGTTCAATTCTGCTTAGGAACCTGACAAGAACAGTAGATCCTCTTCAGTCCAATACACTGTACTTGCTGGGAACAGACGCCAGTGCTATTTGTCCTGTGGATGGCAATGGCAGCGCAATAGTGACTCTTCTTACCATATAACAACTCTTGCTCCTAGGACCAGAAACTGCATGTGATTCAACTCCATTTAGGACTGGGAAACAAATGCTAGCTCGCCTTACAAGAAACACACTCTGCTTTAGAGAAACGAGCACTCTTCAACTCTACTGTGTTTAATATAGGGCCAGAACAGTGAGCTTGCTCAGAACATAATAACTGTGCTTTCTACACACACGGGCCATATCTATTTCAACTCTGCATAAAAACCTGACAAGAACAGTAGATCCTCTTCAGTCCAATACACTGTACTTGCTGGGAACAGACAGGAGTGCTATTTGCACTGTGTATGGCAATGGGAGCGCAACAGTGACTTTCCTTACCAGAAAACAACTCTTGTTTGTAGGACCAGAAACTGCATGTGATTCAACTCCATTTAGGACTGGGAAACAAATGCTAGTTCGCCTTACAAGAAACACACTCTGCTTTTGAGAAAAGAGCACTCTTCTACTCTACTGTGTTTCCTATGGGGTCCGAACAATGAGCTTGCTCAGAACAAAAAAACTGTGCTTCCTACACACACGGCCATATCTAGATCAATTCTGTTTAGGAACCTGACAAGAACAGTAGATCCTCTTCCGTCCAATACACTGTACTTGATGAGAACAGACGCCAGTGCTATTTGTCCTGTGTATTGCAATGGCAGCGCAATAGTGATTATTCTTACCATAAAACAACGCTTGCTCGTAGGACCAGAAACTGCATGTGATTCCACTCCATTTAGGACTGGGAAACTAACGCTTGCTGGCATTACAAGAAACAGACTCTGCTTTAGAAGAAAGAGGACTCTTCTTCTCTACTGTGTTTCCTATGGTGTCCAAACAGTGAGCTTGGTCAGAACAATAGAACTGTGCTTCCTACACACACGGACCATATGTAGTTCAACTCTGCTTAGGAAACTGAGAAGGACAGTAGCTCCTCTTCACTCCAGTACACTGTACTTGCTGGGAACAGACGCGAGTGCTATTTGCACTGTGTATGGCAATGGGAGCACAATAGTGACTTTCCTTACCAGAAAACAACTCTTGCTCTTAGGACCAGAAACTGCATGGGATTCAACTCCATTTAGGACTGGGAAACAAATGCTAGCTCGCCTTACAAAAACACACTCTGCTTTTGCGAAAAGAGCACTCTTCTACTCTACTGTGTTTCCTATAGGGCAAGAACAGTGAGCTTGCTAAGATCAAATGAACTGTGCTTCCTACATACACAGATAATATCTAGTTCAACTCTGCATAGGAAACTGACAAGAACAGTAGCACCTATTCAGTTCAATACACTGTACTTGCTGGGAACAGACGCGAGTGCTATTTGCACTGTGTATGGCAATGGGAGCACAATGTGACTTTCCTTACCAGAAAACCACTCTTGTTCGTAGGACCAGAAACTGCATGTGATTCAACTCCATTTAGAACTGGGAAACAAATGCTAGCTCGCCTTACAAGAAACACACTCTGCTTTAGAGAAAAGAGCTCTCATCTACTCTACTGTGTTTCCTATAGGGCCAGAACAGTGAGCTTGCTCAGAACAAAAGAACTGTGCTTCCTAAACACACGGCCATATCTAGTTCAATTCTGCTTAGGAAACTGACAAGAACAGTAGATCCTCTTCAGTCCAATACACTGTACTTGCTTGGAACAGACGCCAGTGCTATTTGTCCTGTGTATGGCAATGGCAGCGCAATAGTTACTATTCTTACCATAAAACAACTCTTGCTCATAGGACCAGAAACTGCATGTGATTCAACTCCATTTAGGACTGGGAAACAAACGCTAGCTCGCATTACAAGAAACACACTCTGCTTTAGAAAAAAGAGCACTCTTCTACTCTACTGTGTTTCCTATAGGGCCAGAACAGTGAGCTTGCTCAGAACAAAAGAACTGTGCTTCCTACACAAGGGCCATATCTAGTTCAACTCTGCTTAGCAAACTGACAAGAACAGTAGCTCCTATTCATTCTAATACACTGTAATTGCTGGGAACAGATGCGAGTGCTATTTGAACTGTGTATGGCATTTGGAGCGCAATAGTGACTCTTCTTAATAGAAAACAACTCTTGCTCGTAGGACCAAAAACTGCCTGTGACTCAACTCTATTTAGGACTGGGAAACAAATGCGAGCTCGCCTTACAAGAAATACACTCTACTTTAGAGAAAAGAGCACTCTTCTACTCTACTGTGTTTCCTATAGTGCCACAACCGTGAGCTTGCTCAGAACATAATAACTGTGCTTCCTACACACACCGGCCATATCTAGTTCAACTCTGCTTAGGAACCTGACAAGAACAGTAGATCCTCTTCAGTCCAATACACTGTACTTGCTGGGAACAGACGCGAGTGCTATTTGCACTGTGTATGGCAATGAGAGCGCAATAGTGACTTTCCTTACCAGAAAACAACTCTTGCTCATAGGACTACAAACTGCATGTGATACAACGCCATTTAGGACTGGGAAACAAATGCTAGCTCGCCTTACAAGAAACACACTCTGCTTTTGAGAAAAGAGCACTCTTCTACTCTACTGTGTTTCCTATGTGGTCCGAACAGTGAGCTTGCTCAGAACAAAAGAACTGTGCTTCCTACATACACGGCCATATCTAGTTCAATTCTGCTTAGGAACCTGACAAAAACAGTAGATCCTCTTCAGTCCAATACACTGTGCTTGCTGGGAACAGACAACAGTGCTATTTGTCCTGTGTATGGCAATGGCAGCGCAATAGTGGCTTTCCTTACCAGAAAACAACTCTTGCTCCTAGGACCAGAAACTGCATGTGATTCAACTCCATTTAGGACTGGGAAACATACGCTAGCTCGCGTTATAAGAAACACACTCTGCTTTTGAGAAAAGAACACTCTTATACTCTACTGTGTTTCCTATGGGGTCTGAACAGTGAGCTTGCTCAGAACAAAAGAACTGTGCTTCCTACACACACGGCCATGTCTAGTTCAATTCTGGTTAGGAACCTGACAAGAACAGTAGATCCTCTTCAGTCCAATACACTGTACTTGCTGGGAACAGACGCCAGTGCTATTTGTCCTGTGGATGGCAATGGCAGCGCAATAGTGACTCTTCTTACCATATAAAAACTCTTGCTCCTAGGACCAGAAACTGCATGTGATTCAACTCCATTTAGGACTGGGAAACAAATGCTAGCTCGCCTTACAAGAAACACACTCTGCTTTAGAGAAAAGAGCACTCTTCTACTCTACTGTGTTTCCTATAGGGCCAGAACAGTGAGCTTGCTCAGAACAAAAGAACTGTGCTTCCTACACACGGGCCATATCTATTTCAACTCTGCTTAGGAAACTGACAAGAACAGTAGCTCCTATTCAGTCCAATACACTGTACTTGCTGGGAACAGACGGGAGTGCTATTTGCACTGTGTATGGCATTTGGAGCACAATAGTGACTCTTCTTACCAGAAAACAACTCTTGCTCGTAGGACCAAAAACTGCCTGTGACTCAACTCCATTTAGGAATGGGAAACAAACGCGAGCTCACCTTACAAGAAATACACTCTGCTTTAGAGAAAAGAGCACTCTTCTACTCTACTGTGTTTCCTATTGGGCCAGAACAGTGAGCTTGCTCAGAACATAAGAACTGTGCTTCCTACACACACGGGCCATATCTATTTTAACTCTGCTTAGGAACCTGACAGACAGTAGATCCTCTTCAGTCCAATACACTGTACTTGCTGGGAACAGACGCGAGTGCTATTTGCACTGTGTATGGCAATGAGAGCACAATAGTGACTTTCCTTACCAGAACACAACACTTGCTCATAGGACCACAAACTGCATGTTATTCAACGCCATTTAGGACTGGGAAACAAATGCTAGCTCGCCTTAAATGAAACACACTCTGCTTTTGAGAAAAGAGCACTCTTTTACTCTACTGTGTTTCCTATGGGGTCCGAACAGTGAGCTTGGTCAGAACAAAAGAACTGTGCTTCCTACACACACGGGTCATATCTAGTTCAACTCTGGTTAGAAAACTGACAAGAACACTATCTCCTCTTCTGTCCAATACACTGTACTTGCTGGGAACAGACGCGAGTGCTATTTGCACTGTATATGGCAATGGGAGCGCAATAGTGACTCTTCTTACCAGAAAACAACTCATGCTCGTAGGACCAGAAACTGCATGGGATTCAACTCCGTTTCTGACTGGGAAACAAACACTAGCTAGCCTTACAAGAAACAAACTCTGCTTTTGAGAAAAGAGCACTCTTCTACTCTACTGTGTTTCCTATAAGGACAGAAGAGTGAGCTTGCTTAGAACAAAAGAACTGTGCTTCCTACACACGGGCCATATCTAGTTCAACTCTGCTTAGGAAACTGACAAGAACAGTAGATCCTCCTCAGTCCAATACACTGTACATGCTGGGAACAGACACCCGTGCTATTTGCCCTGTGTATGACAATGGGAGCGTAATTGTGACTCTTCTTACCAGAAAACAACTCTTGCTCGTAGGACTGGAAACTGCATGGAATTCAACTCCATTTATGACTGGGAAAAGAATGCTAGCTCGCCTTACAAGAAACAAACTCTGCTTTTGAGAAAAGAGCACTCTTCTACTCTACTGTGTTTCCTATGGTGTTAGAACAGTGAGCTTGCTCAGAAAAAATGAACTGTGCTTCCTACACACACGGGCCATATCTAGTTCAACTCTGCTTAGGAAACTGACAAGAACAGTATCTCCTCTTCAGTCCAATACACTGTACTTGCTGGGAGCAGACACGAGTGCTATTTGCACTGTGTATGGCAATGGGAGCGCAATAGTGACTCTTCTTACCAGAAAACAACTCTTGCTCGTAGGACCAGAAACTGCATAGGATTCAACTTCGTTTCTGACTGGGAAACAAACACTAGCTAGCCTTACAAGAAACACACTCTGCTTTTGAGAAAAGAGCCCTCTTCTACTCTACTGTGTTTCCTATAGGGCCAGAACAGTGAGCTTGCTCAGAAAAAAAGAACTGTGCTTCCTACACACACGGACCATATCTAGTTCAACTCTTTTTAGGAAACTGACAAGAACATTAGATCCTCTTCAGTCCAATACACTGTACGTGCTGGGAACAGATGCGAGTGCTATTTGCACTGTGTATGGCAAAGGGAGCAAAATAGTGACTTTCCTTACCAGAAAACAACTCTTGCTCGTAGTACCAGAAACTGCATGTGATTCAAATCCATTTAGGACTGGGAAACAAACTCTAGCTCACCCTACAGGAAACACACTCTGCTTTTGAGAAAAGAGCACTCTTCTACTCTACTGTGTTTCCTATAGGGCCAGAACAGTGAGCTTGCTCAGAACAAAAGAACTGTGCTTCCTACACACACGGGCCATATCTACTTCAACTCTGCTTAGAAAACTGACAAGAAGAGTAGCTCCTCTTCAGTCCAATACACTGTACTTGCTGGGAACAGACGCGAGTGCTATTTGCAATGGGTATGGCAAGGTAGCGCAATAGTGACTCTTCTTACGAGAAAACAACTCTTGCATGCAGGACCAGAAACTGCGTTGGATTCAACTCCGTTTCTGACTGGGAAACAAACACTAGCTCGCCTTACAAGAAACACACTCTGCTTTAGAGAAAAGAGCACGCTTCTACTCTACTGTGTTTCCTATAGGGCCAGAACAGTGAGCTTGCTCAAAACAAAAGAACTGTGCTTTCTAAACACACGGGCCATATCTAGTTCAACTCTGCTCAGAAAACTGACAAGAACAGTAGACCCTCTTCAGTCCAATACACTGTACTTGCTGGGAACAGACGCCAGTGTTATTTGCACTGTGTATGGCAATTGGACCACAATAGTGACTCGTCTTACCAGAAAACAATTCTTGCTCATAGGATAAAAAACTGCATGTGACTCAACTCCATTTAGGACTGGGAAAGAAACTCTAGCTCGCTTTACAAGAAACACATACTGCTTTTGAGAAAAGAGCACTCTTCTACTCTACTGTGTTTCCTATAGGGCCAAAACAGTGAGGTTGCTCAGAAAAAAAGAACTGTGCTTCCTACACACACGGGCCATATCTAGTTCAACTCTGCTTAGGAACCTGACAAGAACAGTAGATCTTCTTCAGTCCAATACACTGTACTTGCTGCGAAAAGACGCCAGTGCAATTTGTCCTGTGTATGGCAATGGCAGCGGAATAGTGAGTCTTCTTACCAGAAAACAACTCTTGCTCTTAGTACCAAAAACTGCATGGGATTCAACTCCATTTAGGACTGCGAAACAAACGCTAGCTCGCCTTACAAGAAACACACTGTGCTTTAGAGAAAAGAGCACTCTTCTACTCTACTGTGTTTCCTATGGGTTCCAAACAGTGAGCTTGCTCAGAACAAAAGAACTGTGCTTCCTACACACACGGACCATATGTAGTTCAACTCTGCTTAGGAAACTGACAAGAACAGTAGATCCTATTCAGTCCAATACACTGTACTTGCTGGGAAAAGCCTCGAGTGCTATTTGCCCTGTGTATGGCAATTGGAGCGCAATAGTGACTTTCCTTACCAGAAAATAACTCTTGTTCGTAGGACCAGAAACTGCATGTGATTCAACTCCATTTAGGACTAGGAAACAAATGCTAGCTCGCCTTACAAGAAACACACTCTGCTTTTGAGAAAAGAGCACTCTTCTACTCTACTGTGTTTCCTATGGAGTCTGAACAGTGAGCTTGCTCAGAACAAAAGAAATGTCCTTCCTACACACACGGCCATATCTAGTTCAATTCTGCTTAGGAACCTGAAAAGAGCAGTAGATCCTCTTCAGTCCAATACACTGTACTTGCTGGGAACAGACGCCAGTGCTATTTGTCCTGTGTATGCCAATGGGAGCGCAGTAGTGACTCTTCTTACAAGAAAACAACTCTTGCTCGTAGGACCAGAAACTGCGTGTGATTCAACTCTGTTTCTTACTGGGAAACAAACACTAGCTAGCCTTACAAGAAACACACTCTGCTTTTGAGAAAAGAGCACTCACCTACTCTACTGTGTTTCCTATGTGGTCCGAACAGCGAGCTTGCTCAGAACAAAAGAACTGTGCTTCCTACACACACGGGCCATATCTAGTCCAACTCTGCTTAGGAAACTGACAAGAACAGTAGCTCCTCTTCAGTCCAATACACTGTACTTGCTGGGAACAGACACGAGTGCTATTTGCACTGTGTATGGCAATGAGAGCGCAATAGTGACTTTCCTTACCAGAAAACAACTCTTGCTCATAGGACTACAAACTGCATGTGATACAACGCCATTTAGGACTGGGAAAAAATGCTAGCTCGCCTTACAAGAAACACACTCTGCTTTTGAGAAAAGAGCACTCTTCTACTCTACGGTGTTTCCTATGTGGTCCGAAAAGTGAGCTTGCTCAGAACAAAAGAACTGTGCTTCCTACATACACGCCAAATCTAGTTCAATTCTGCTTAGGAACCTGACAAAAACAGTAGATCCTCTTCAGTCCAATACACTGTACTTGCTGGGAACAGACAACAGTGCTATTAGTCCTGTGTATGGCAATGGCAGTGCAATAGTGGCTTTTCTTACCAGAAAACAACTCTTGCTCGTAGGACCAGAAACTGCATGTGATTCAACTCCATTTAGGACTGGGAAACATACGCTAGCTCGCGTTATAAGAAACACACTCTGCTTTTGAGAAAAGAACACTCTTCTACTCTACTGTGTTTCCTATGGGGTCTGAACAGTGAGCTTGCTCAGAACAAAAGAACTGTGCTTCCTACACACACGGCCATGTCTAGTTCAATTCTGCTTAGGAACCTGACAAGAACAGTAGATCCTCTTCAGTCCAATACACTGTACTTGCTGGGAACAGACGCCAGTGCTATTTGTCCTGTGGATGGCAATGGCAGCGCAATAGTGACTCTTCTTACCATATAACAACTCTTGCTCCTAGGACCAGAAACTGCATGTGATTCAACTCCATTTAGGACTGGGAAACAAATGCTAGCTCGCCTTACAAGAAACACACTCTGCTTTAGAGAAACGAGCACTCTTCAACTCTACTGTGTTTCCTATAGGGCCAGAACAGTGAGCTTGCTCAGAACATAATAACTGTGCTTTCTACACACACGGGCCATATCTATTTCAACTCTGCATAAAAACCTGACAAGAACAGTAGATCCTCTTCAGTCCAATACACTGTACTTGCTGGGAACAGACAGGAGTGCTATTTGCACTGTGTATGGCAATGGGAGCGCAACAGTGACTTTCCTTACCAGAAAACAACTCTTGTTTGTAGGACCAGAAACTGCATGTGATTCAACTCCATTTAGGACTGGGAAACAAATGCTAGTTCGCCTTACAAGAAACACACTCTGCTTTTGAGAAAAGAGCACTCTTCTACTCTACTGTGTTTCCTATGGGGTCCGAACAATGAGCTTGCTCAGAACAAAAAAACTGTGCTTCCTACACACACGGCCATATCTAGATCAATTCTGTTTAGGAACCTGACAAGAACAGTAGATCCTCTTCCGTCCAATACACTGTACTTGATGAGAACAGACGCCAGTGCTATTTGTCCTGTGTATTGCAATGGCAGCGCAATAGTGATTATTCTTACCATAAAACAACGCTTGCTCGTAGGACCAGAAACTGCATGTGATTCCACTCCATTTAGGACTGGGAAACTAACGCTTGCTGGCATTACAAGAAACAGACTCTGCTTTAGAAGAAAGAGGACTCTTCTTCTCTACTGTGTTTCCTATGGTGTCCAAACAGTGAGCTTGGTCAGAACAATAGAACTGTGCTTCCTACACACACGGACCATATGTAGTTCAACTCTGCTTAGGAAACTGAGAAGGACAGTAGCTCCTCTTCACTCCAGTACACTGTACTTGCTGGGAACAGACGCGAGTGCTATTTGCACTGTGTATGGCAATGGGAGCACAATAGTGACTTTCCTTACCAGAAAACAACTCTTGCTCTTAGGACCAGAAACTGCATGGGATTCAACTCCATTTAGGACTGGGAAACAAATGCTAGCTCGCCTTACAAAAACACACTCTGCTTTTGCGAAAAGAGCACTCTTCTACTCTACTGTGTTTCCTATAGGGCAAGAACAGTGAGCTTGCTAAGATCAAATGAACTGTGCTTCCTACACACACAGATAATATCTAGTTCAACTCTGCATAGGAAACTGACAAGAACAGTAGCACCTATTCAGTTCAATACACTGTACTTGCTGGGAACAGACGCGAGTGCTATTTGCACTGTGTATGGCAATGGGAGCACAATGTGACTTTCCTTACCAGAAAACCACTCTTGTTCGTAGGACCAGAAACTGCATGTGATTCAACTCCATTTAGAACTGGGAAACAAATGCTAGCTCGCCTTACAAGAAACACACTCTGCTTTAGAGAAAAGAGCTCTCATCTACTCTACTGTGTTTCCTATAGGGCCAGAACAGTGAGCTTGCTCAGAACAAAAGAACTGTGCTTCCTAAACACACGGCCATATCTAGTTCAATTCTGCTTAGGAAACTGACAAGAACAGTAGATCCTCTTCAGTCCAATACACTGTACTTGCTTGGAACAGATGCCAGTGCTATTTGTCCTGTGTATGGCAATGGCAGTGCAATAGTTACTATTCTTACCATAAAACAACTCTTGCTCATAGGAACAGAAACTGCATGTGATTCCACTCCATTTAGGACTGGGAAACAAACGCTAGCTCGCATTACAAGAAACACACTCTGCTTTAGAAAAAAGAGCACTCTTCTACTCTACTGTGTTTCCTATAGGGCCAGAACAGTGAGCTTGCTCAGAACAAAAGAACTGTGCTTCCTACACAAGGGCCATATCTAGTTCAACTCTGCTTAGCAAACTGACAAGAACAGTAGCTCCTATTCATTCTAATACACTGTACTTGCTGGGAACAGATGCGAGTGCTATTTGAACTGTGTATGGCATTTGGAGCGCAATAGTGACTCTTCTTAATAGAAAACAACTCTTGCTCGTAGGACCAAAAACTGCCTGTGACTCAACTCTATTTAGGACTGGGAAACAAATGCGAGCTCGCCTTACAAGAAATACACTCTACTTTAGAGAAAAGAGCACTCTTCTACTCTACTGTGTTTCCTATAGTGCCACAACCGTGAGCTTGCTCAGAACATAATAACTGTGCTTCCTACACACACCGGCCATATCTAGTTCAACTCTGCTTAGGAACCTGACAAGAACAGTAGATCCTCTTCAGTCCAATACACTGTACTTGCTGGGAACAGACGCGAGTGCTATTTGCACTGTGTATGGCAATGAGAGCGCAATAGTGACTTTCCTTACCAGAAAACAACTCTTGCTCATAGGACTACAAACTGCATGTGATACAACGCCATTTAGGACTGGGAAACAAATGCTAGCTCGCCTTACAAGAAACACACTCTGCTTTTGAGAAAAGAGCACTCTTCTACTCTACTGTGTTTCCTATGTGGTCCGAACAGTGAGCTTGCTCAGAACAAAAGAACTGTGCTTCCTACATACACGGCCATATCTAGTTCAATTCTGCTTAGGAACCTGACAAAAACAGTAGATCCTCTTCAGTCCAATACACTGTGCTTGCTGGGAACAGACAACAGTGCTATTTGTCCTGTGTATGGCAATGGCAGCGCAATAGTGGCTTTCCTTACCAGAAAACAACTCTTGCTCCTAGGACCAGAAACTGCATGTGATTCAACTCCATTTAGGACTGGGAAACATACGCTAGCTCGCGTTATAAGAAACACACTCTGCTTTTGAGAAAAGAACACTCTTATACTCTACTGTGTTTCCTATGGGGTCTGAACAGTGAGCTTGCTCAGAACAAAAGAACTGTGCTTCCTACACACACGGCCATGTCTAGTTCAATTCTGGTTAGGAACCTGACAAGAACAGTAGATCCTCTTCATTCCAATACACTGTACTTGCTGGGAACAGACGCCAGTGCTATTTGTCCTGTGGATGGCAATGGCAGCGCAATAGTGACTCTTCTTACCATATAAAAACTCTTGCTCCTAGGACCAGAAACTGCATGTGATTCAACTCCATTTAGGACTGGGAAACAAATGCTAGCTCGCCTTACAAGAAACACACTCTGCTTTAGAGAAAAGAGCACTCTTCTACTCTACTGTGTTTCCTATAGGGCCAGAACAGTGAGCTTGCTCAGAACAAAAGAACTGTGCTTCCTACACACGGGCCATATCTATTTCAACTCTGCTTAGGAAACTGACAAGAACAGTAGCTCCTATTCAGTCCAATACACTGTACTTGCTGGGAACAGACGGGAGTGCTATTTGCACTGTGTATGGCATTTGGAGCACAATAGTGACTCTTCTTACCAGAAAACAACTCTTGCTCGTAGGACCAAAAACTGCCTGTGACTCAACTCCATTTAGGAATGGGAAACAAACGCGAGCTCACCTTACAAGAAATACACTCTGCTTTAGAGAAAAGAGCACTCTTCTACTCTACTGTGTTTCCTATTGGGCCAGAACAGTGAGCTTGCTCAGAACATAAGAACTGTGCTTCCTACACACACGGGCCATATCTATTTTAACTCTGCTTAGGAACCTGACAAGAACAGTAGATCCTCTTCAGTCCAATACACTGTACTTGCTGGGAACAGACGCGAGTGCTATTTGCACTGTGTATGGCAATGAGAGCACAATAGTGACTTTCCTTACCAGAACACAACACTTGCTCATAGGACCACAAACTGCATGTTATTCAACGCCATTTAGGACTGGGAAACAAATGCTAGCTCGCCTTAAATGAAACACACTCTGCTTTTGAGAAAAGAGCACTCTTTTACTCTACTGTGTTTCCTATGGGGTCCGAACAGTGAGCTTGGTCAGAACAAAAGAACTGTGCTTCCTACACACACGGGTCATATCTAGTTCAACTCTGGTTAGAAAACTGACAAGAACACTATCTCCTCTTCTGTCCAATACACTGTACTTGCTGGGAACAGACGCGAGTGCTATTTGCACTGTATATGGCAATGGGAGCGCAATAGTGACTCTTCTTACCAGAAAACAACTCATGCTCGTAGGACCAGAAACTGCATGGGATTCAACTCCGTTTCTGACTGGGAAACAAACACTAGCTAGCCTTACAAGAAACAAACTCTGCTTCTGAGAAAAGAGCACTCTTCTACTCTACTGTGTTTCCTATAAGGACAGAAGAGTGAGCTTGCTTAGAACAAAAGAACTGTGCTTCCTACACACGGGCCATATCTAGTTCAACTCTGCTTAGGAAACTGACAAGAACAGTAGATCCTCCTCAGTCCAATACACTGTACATGCTGGGAACAGACACCCGTGCTATTTGCCCTGTGTATGACAATGGGAGCGTAATTGTGACTCTTCTTACCAGAAAACAACTCTTGCTCGTAGGATTGGAAACTGCATGGAATTCAACTCCATTTATGACTGGGAAAAGAATGCTAGCTCGCCTTACAAGAAACAAACTCTGCTTTTGAGAAAAGAGCACTCTTCTACTCTACTGTGTTTCCTATGGTGTTAGAACAGTGAGCTTGCTCAGAAAAAATGAACTGTGCTTCCTACACACACGGGCCATATCTAGTTCAACTCTGCTTAGGAAACTGACAAGAACAGTATCTCCTCTTCAGTCCAATACACTGTACTTGCTGGGAGCAGACACGAGTGCTATTTGCACTGTGTATGGCAATGGGAGCGCAATAGTGACTCTTCTTACCAGAAAACAACTCTTGCTCGTAGGACCAGAAACTGCATAGGATTCAACTTCGTTTCTGACTGGGAAACAAACACTAGCTAGCCTTACAAGAAACACACTCTGCTTTTGAGAAAAGAGCCCTCTTCTACTCTACTGTGTTTCCTATAGGGCCAGAACAGTGAGCTTGCTCAGAAAAAAAGAACTGTGCTTCCTACACACACGGACCATATCTAGTTCAACTCTTTTTAGGAAACTGACAAGAACATTAGATCCTCTTCAGTCCAATACACTGTACGTGCTGGGAACAGATGCGAGTGCTATTTGCACTGTGTATGGCAAAGGGAGCAAAATAGTGACTTTCCTTACCAGAAAACAACTCTTGCTCGTAGTACCAGAAACTGCATGTGATTCAAATCCATTTAGGACTGGGAAACAAACTCTAGCTCACCCTACAAGAAACACACTCTGCTTTTGAGAAAAGAGCACTCTTCTACTCTACTGTGTTTCCTATAGGGCCAGAACAGTGAGCTTGCTCAGAACAAAAGAACTGTGCTTCCTACACACACGGGCCATATCTACTTCAACTCTGCTTAGAAAACTGACAAGAAGAGTAGCTCCTCTTCAGTCCAATACACTGTACTTGCTGGGAACAGACGCGAGTGCTATTTGCAATGGGTATGGCAAGGTAGCACAATAGTGACTCTTCTTACGAGAAAACAACTCTTGCATGCAGGACCAGAAACTGCGTTGGATTCAACTCCGTTTCTGACTGGGAAACAAACACTAGCTCGCCTTACAAGAAACACACTCTGCTTTAGAGAAAAGAGCACGCTTCTACTCTACTGTGTTTCCTATAGGGCCAGAACAGTGAGCTTGCTCAAAACAAAAGAACTGTGCTTTCTAAACACACGGGCCATATCTAGTTCAACTCTGCTCAGGAAACTGACAAGAACAGTAGACCCTCTTCAGTCCAATACACTGTACTTGCTGGGAACAGACGCCAGTGTTATTTGCACTGTGTATGGCAATTGGACCACAATAGTGACTCGTCTTACCAGAAAACAATTCTTGCTCATAGGATAAAAAACTGCATGTGACTCAACTCCATTTAGGACTGGGAAAGAAACTCTAGCTCGCTTTACAAGAAACACATACTGCTTTTGAGAAAAGAGCACTCTTCTACTCTACTGTGTTTCCTATAGGGCCAAAACAGTGAGCTTGCTCAGAAAAAAAGAACTGTGCTTCCTACACACACGGGCCATATCTAGTTCAACTCTGCTTAGGAACCTGACAAGAACAGTAGATCTTCTTCAGTCCAATACACTGTACTTGCTGCGAAAAGACGCCAGTGCAATTTGTCCTGTGTATGGCAATGGCAGCGGAATAGTGAGTCTTCTTACCAGAAAACAACTCTTGCTCTTAGTACCAAAAACTGCATGGGATTCAACTCCATTTAGGACTGCGAAACAAACGCTAGCTCGCCTTACAAGAAACACACTGTGCTTTAGAGAAAAGAGCACTCTTCTACTCTACTGTGTTTCCTATGGGTTCCAAACAGTGAGCTTGCTCAGAACAAAAGAACTGTGCTTCCTACACACACGGACCATATGTAGTTCAACTCTGCTTAGGAAACTGACAAGAACAGTAGATCCTATTCAGTCCAATACACTGTACTTGCTGGGAAAAGCCTCGAGTGCTATTTGCCCTGTGTATGGCAATTGGAGCGCAATAGTGACTTTCCTTACCAGAAAATAACTCTTGTTCGTAGGACCAGAAACTGCATGTGATTCAACTCCATTTAGGACTAGGAAACAAATGCTAGCTCGCCTTACAAGAAACACACTCTGCTTTTGAGAAAAGAGCACTCTTCTACTCTACTGTGTTTCCTATGGAGTCTGAACAGTGAGCTTGCTCAGAACAAAAGAAATGTCCTTCCTACACACACGGCCATATCTAGTTCAATTCTGCTTAGGAACCTGAAAAGAGCAGTAGATCCTCTTCAGTCCAATACACTGTACTTGCTGGGAACAGACGCCAGTGCTATTTGTCCTGTGTATGGCAATGGGAGCGCAGTAGTGACTCTTCTTACAAGAAAACAACTCTTGCTCGTAGGACCAGAAACTGCGTGTGATTCAACTCTGTTTCTTACTGGGAAACAAACACTAGCTAGCCTTACAAGAAACACACTCTGCTTTTGAGAAAAGAGCACTCGCCTACTCTACTGTGTTTCCTATGTGGTCCGAACAGCGAGCTTGCTCAGAACAAAAGAACTGTGCTTCCTACACACACGGGCCATATCTAGTCCAACTCTGCTTAGGAAACTGACAAGAACAGTAGCTCCTCTTCAGTCCAATACACTGTACTTGCTGGGAACAGACACGAGTGCTATTTGCACTGTGTATGGCAATGAGAGCGCAATAGTGACTTTCCTTACCAGAAAACAACTCTTGTTCATAGGACTACAAACTGCATGTGATACAACGCCATTTAGGACTGGGAAAAAATGCTAGCTCGCCTAACAAGAAACACACTCTGCTTTTGAGAAAAGAGCACTCTTCTACTCTACGGTGTTTCCTATGTGGTCCGAAAAGTGAGCTTGCTCAGAACAAAAGAACTGTGCTTCCTACACACACGGGCCATATCTAGTTCAACTCTGCTTAGGAACCTGACAAGAACAGTAGATCTTCTTCAGTCCAATACACTGTACTTGCTGCGAAAAGACGCCAGTGCAATTTGTCCTGTGTATGGCAATGGCAGCGGAATAGTGAGTCTTCTTACCAGAAAACAACTCTTGCTCTTAGTACCAAAAACTGCATGGGATTCAACTCCATTTAGGACTGCGAAATAAACGCTAGCTCGCCTTACAAGAAACACACTGTGCTTTAGAGAAAAGAGCACTCTTCTACTCTACTGTGTTTCCTATGGGTTCCAAACAGTGAGCTTGCTCAGAACAAAAGAACTGTGCTTCCTACACACACGGACCATATGTAGTTCAACTCTGCTTAGGAAACTGACAAGAACAGTAGATCCTATTCAGTCCAATACACTGTACTTGCTGGGAAAAGCCTCGAGTGCTATTTGCCCTGTGTATGGCAATTGGAGCGCAATAGTGACTTTCCTTACCAGAAAATAACTCTTGTTCGTAGGACCAGAAACTGCATGTGATTCAACTCCATTTAGGACTAGGAAACAAATGCTAGCTCGCCTTACAAGAAACACACTCTGCTTTTGAGAAAAGAGCACTCTTCTACTCTACTGTGTTTCCTATGGAGTCTGAACAGTGAGCTTGCTCAGAACAAAAGAAATGTCCTTCCTACACACACGGCCATATCTAGTTCAATTCTGCTTAGGAACCTGAAAAGAGCAGTAGATCCTCTTCAGTCCAATACACTGTACTTGCTGGGAACAGACGCCAGTGCTATTTGTCCTGTGTATGGCAATGGGAGCGCAGTAGTGACTCTTCTTACAAGAAAACAACTCTTGCTCGTAGGACCAGAAACTGCGTGTGATTCAACTCTGTTTCTTACTGGGAAACAAACACTAGCTAGCCTTACAAGAAACACACTCTGCTTTTGAGAAAAGAGCACTCGCCTACTCTACTGTGTTTCCTATGTGGTCCGAACAGCGAGCTTGCTCAGAACAAAAGAACTGTGCTTCCTACACACACGGGCCATATCTAGTCCAACTCTGCTTAGGAAACTGACAAGAACAGTAGCTCCTCTTCAGTCCAATACACTGTACTTGCTGGGAACAGACACGAGTGCTATTTGCACTGTGTATGGCAATGAGAGCGCAATAGTGACTTTCCTTACCAGAAAACAACTCTTGTTCATAGGACTACAAACTGCATGTGATACAACGCCATTTAGGACTGGGAAAAAATGCTAGCTCGCCTAACAAGAAACACACTCTGCTTTTGAGAAAAGAGCACTCTTCTACTCTACGGTGTTTCCTATGTGGTCCGAAAAGTGAGCTTGCTCAGAACAAAAGAACTGTGCTTCCTACATACACGCCAAATCTAGTTCAATTCTGCTTAGGAACCTGATAAAAACAGTAGATCCTCTTCAGTCCAATACACTGTACTTGCTGGGAACAGACAACAGTGCTATTTGTCCTGTGTATGGCAATGGCAGCGCAATAGTGGCTTTCCTTACCAGAAAACAACTCTTGCTCATAGGACCAGAAACTGCATGTGATTCAACTCCATTTAGGACTGGGAAACATACGCTAGCTCGCGTTATAAGAAACACACTCTGCTTTTGAGAAAAGAGCACTCTTCTACTCTACTGTGTTTCCTATTGGGTCCGAACAGTGAGCTTGCTCAGAACAAAAGAACTGTGCTTCCTACACACACGGCCATGTCTAGTACAATTCTGCTTAGGAACCTGACAAGAACAGTAGATCCTCTTCAGTCCAATACACTGTACTTGCTGGGAACAGACGCCAGTGCTATTTGTCCTGTGTATGGCAATGGCAGCGCAATAGTGACTCTTCTTACCATATAACAACTCTTGATCCTAGGACCAGAAACTGCATGTGATTCAACTCCATTTAGGACTGGGAAACAAATGCTAGCTCGCCTTACAAGAAACACACTGTGCTTTAGAGAAAAGAGCACTCTTCTACTCTACTGTGTTTCCTATGGGGTCCGAACAGTGAGCTTGCTCAGAAAAAAAGAACTGTGCTTCCTACACACACGGGCCATATCTAGTTCAACTCTGGGTAGAAAACTGACAAGAACACTATCTCCTCTTCTGTCCAATACACTGTACTTGCTGGGAACAGACGCGAGTGCTATTTGCACTGTGTATGGCAATGGGAGCACAATAGTGACTCTTCTTACCATAAAACAACTCTTGCTCGTAGGACCAGAAACTGCATGGGATTCAACTCCGTTTCTGACTGGGAAACAAACACTAGCTAGCCTTACAAGAAACACACTCTGCTTTTGAGAAAAGAGCACTCTTCTACTCTACTGTGTTTCCTATGGGGTCCGAAAAGTGAGCTTGCTCAGAAAAAAAGAACTGTGCTTCCTACACACACGGGCCATATCTAGTACAACTCTTCTTAGGAAACTGACAAGAACAGTAGCTCCTCTTCAGTCCAATACACTGTACGTGCTGGGAACAGACGCGAGTGCTATTTGCACTGTGTATGGCAAAGGGAGCACAATAGTGACTTTCCTTACCAGAAAACAACTCTTGCTCGTAGTACCAGAAACTGAATGTGATTAAAATCCATTTAGGACTGGGAAACAAACTCTAGCTCACCCTACAAGAAACACACTCTGTTTTTGAGAAAAGAGCACTCTTCTACTCTACTGTGTTTCCTATAGGGCCAGAACAGTGAGCTTGCTCAGAACAAAAGAACTGTGCTTCGTACACACACGGGCCATATCTAGTTCAACTCTGCTTAGAAAACTGACAAGAACAGTATCTCCTCTTCAGTCCAATACACTGTACTTGCTGGGAACAGACGCCAGTGCTATTTGCACTGTGTATGGCAATTGGACCACAATAGTGACTCGTCTTACCAGAAAACAACTCTTGCTCATAGGATAAAAAACTGCATGTGACTCAACTCCATTTAGTACTGGGAAAGAAACTCTAGCTCGCTTTACAAGAAACACACACTGCTTTTGAGAAAAGAGCACTCTTCTACTCTACTGTGTTTCCTATAGGGCCAAAACAGTGAGCTTGCTCAAAAAAAAGAACTGTGCTTCCTACACACACGGACCATATCTAGTTCAACTCTGCTTAGGAAACTGACAAGAACAGTAGCACCTATTCAGTCCAATACACTGTACTTGCTGGGAACAGACGCGAGTGCTATTTGCACTGTGTATGGCAATGGGAGCGCAATATGACTTTCCTTACCAGAAAACAACTCTTGTTCGTAGGACCAGAAACTGCATGTGATTCAACTCCATTTAGGACTGGGAAAAAACACTAGCTTGCCTTACAAAAAACACACTCTGCTTTTGAGAAAAGAGCACTTTTCTACTCTACTGTGTTTCCTATGGGGTCCGAACAGTGAGCTTGCTCAGAACAAAAGAACTGTGCTTCCTACACACACGGCCATATCTAGTTCAATTCTGATTAGGAACCTGACAAGAGCAGTAGATCCTCCTCAGTCCAATACACTGTACTTGCTGGGAAGAGACGCCAGTGCTATTTGTCCTGTGTATGGCAATGGGAGCGCAGTAGTGACTCTTCTTACAAGAAAAAACTCTTGCTCGTAGGACCAAAACTGCGTGTGATTCAACTCTGTTTCTGACTGGGAAACAAACACTAGCTAGCCTTACAAGAAACACACTCTGCTTTTGAGAAAAGAGCACTCTTCTACTCTACTTTGTTTCCTATGGGGTCCGAAGAGTGAGCTTGCTTAGAAAAAAAGAACTGTGCTTACTACACACACGTGTCATATCTAGTTCAACTCTGCATAGGAAACTGACAAGAACAGTAGCTCCTCTTCTTTCCAATACACTGTACTTGCTGGGAGCAGCCGCGAGTGCTATTTGCACTGTGTGTGGCTAAAGGAGCACAATAGTTACTTTCCTTACCAGAAAACAACTCTTACTCGTAGGACCAAAAACTGCATGTGATTCAACTCCATTTTTGACTGGGAAACAAACGCTAGCTCGCCTTAAAATAAATACACTCTGCTTTTGAGAAAAGAGTACTCTTCTACTCTACTGTGTTTCCTATGGGGTCTGAACAGTAAGCTTGCTCAGAACAAAAGAACTGTGCTTCCTACACACACGGGCCATATGTAGTTCAACTCTGCATAGGAAACTGACAAGAACAGTAGCTCCTCTTCAGTCGAATACACTCTACTTGCTGGGAGCAGAAGCGAGTGCTATTTGCACTGTATATGACATTGGGAGCTCAATAGTGACTCTTCTTACCAGAAAACAACTCTTGCTCGTAGGACCAGAAACTGCATGGGATTCAACTCCGTTTCTGACTGGGAAACAAACACTAGCTAGCCTTACAAGAAACACACTCTGCTTTTGAGAAAAGAGCACTCTTCTACTCTACTGTGTTTCCTATAGGTTCAGAGCAGTGAGCTTGCTTAGAACAAAAGAACTGTGCTTCCTACACACACGGGCCATATCTAGTTCAACTTTGCTTAGGAAAGTGACAAGAACAGTAGATCCTCCTCAGTCCAATACACTGTAAATGCTGGGAACATACACCGTGCTATTTGCCCTGTGTATGACAATGGGAGCGTAATTGTGACTCTTCTTACCAGAAAACAACTCTTGCTCGTAGGACCAGAAACTGCATGGGATTCAACTCCATTTATGACTGGGAAACAAATGCTAGCTCGCCTTACAAGAAACACACTCTGCTTTTGAGAAAAGAGCACTCTTCTACTCTACTGTGTTTCCCATGGTGTCCGAACAGTGAGCTTGCTCAGAAAAAAAGAACTGTGCTTCCTACACACACGGGCCATATCTAGTTCAACTCTGCTTAGGAAACTGAGAAGAACAGTATCTCCTCTTCAGTCCAATACACTGTACTTGCTGGGAGCAGACACGAGTGCTATTTGCACTGTGTATGGCAATGGGAGCGCAATAGTGACTCTTCTTACCAGAAAACAACTCTTGCTCGTAGGACCAGAAACTGCATGGGATTCAACTTCGTTTCTGACTGGGAAACAAACCCTAGCTCGCCTTAGAAGAAACACACTCTGCTTTTGAGAAAAGAGCACTCTTCTACTCTACTGTGTTTCCTATAAGGCCAGAACAGTGAGCTTGCTCAGAACAATAGAACTGTGCTTCCTACACACACGGACCATATCTAGTTCAACTCTTCTTAGGAATCTGACAAGAACATTAGCTCCTCTTCAGTCCAATACACTGTACATGCTGGGAACAGACGCGAGTGCTATTTGCACTGTGTATGGCAAAGGGAGCACAATAGTGACTTTCCATACCAGAAAACAACTCTTGCTCGTAGTACCAGAAACTGCATGTGATTCAAATCCATTTAGGACTGGGAAACAAACTCTAGCTCACCCTACAAGAAATACACTCTGCTTTTGATAAAAGAGCACTCTTCTACTCTACTGTGTTTCCTATAGGGCCAGAACAGTGAGCTTGCTCAGAACAAAAGAACTGTGCTTCCTACACACACGGCCATATCTAGTTCAACTCTGCTTAGAAAACTGACAAGAACAGTAGCTCCTCTTCAGTCCAATACACTGTACTTGCTGGGAACAGACGCGAGTGTTATTTGCACTGTGTATGGCAAGGGAACGCAATAGTGACTCTTCTTACCAGAAAACAACTCTTGCTTGCAGGACCAGAAACTGCGTGGGATTCAACTCCGTTTCTGACTGGGAAACAAACACTAGCTAGCCTTACAAGAAACACACTCTGCTTTTGAGAAAAGAGCACTCTTCTACTCTACTGTGTTTCCAATGGAGTCCGAACAGTGAGCTTGCTCAGAACAAAAGAACTGTGCTTACTACACACACGGGTCATATCTAGTTCAACTCTGCTTAGGAAACTGACAAGAACAGAAGCTCCTCTTCTTTCCAATACACTGTACTTGCTGGGAGCAGACGCGAGCGCTATTTGAACTGTGTGTGGCTAAGGGAGCACAATAGTGACTTTCCTTACCAGAAAACAACTCTTGCTCGTAGGAACAAAAACTGCATGTGATTCAACTCCATTTAGGACTGGGAAACAAACCCTAGCTCGCCTTACAAGAAACACACTCTGCTTTTGAGAAAAGAGCACGCTTCTACTCTACTGTGTTTCCTATAGGGCCAGAACAGTGAGCTTGCTCAGAACAAAAGAACTGTGTTTCCTAAACACACGGGCCATATCTAGTTCAACTCTGCTCAGGAAACTGACAAGAACAGTAGACCTTCTTCAGTTATTACAATGTACTTGCTGGGAACAGACGCCAGTGCTATTTGCACTGTGTATGGCAATTGGACCAAAATAGTGACTCATCTTACCAGAAAACAACTCTTGCTCATAGGTCAAAAAACTGCATGTGACTCAACTCCATTTAGGACTGGGAAACAAACTCTAGCTCGCTTTACAAGAAACACACTCTGCTTTTGAGAAAAGAGCACTCTTCTACTCTACTGTGTTTCCTATAGGGCCAAAACAGTGAGCTTGCTCAGAAAAAAAGAACTGTGCTTCCTACACACATGGGCCATATCTAGTTCAACTCTGCTTAGGAAACTGAGAAGAACAGTAGCTCCTCTTCAGTCAATACACTGTACTTGCTGGGAACAGACGGGAGGGCTATTTGCACTGTGTATGGCAATGAGAGCACAATAGTGACTTTCCTTACCAGAAAACAACTCTTGCTCGTAGGACCAGAAACTGCATGTGATTCAACTCCATTTAAGAATGGAAAACAAACGCTAGCTCGCCTTACAAGAAACACACTCTGCTTTTGAGAAAAAAGCACTCTTCTACTCTACTGTGTTCCCTATGGGGTCCGAAAAGTGAGCTTGCTCAGAACAAAAAAACTGTGCTTCCTACACACACGGCCATATCTAGTTCAAGTCTGCTTAGGAACCTGACAAGAACAGTAGATCTTCTTCAGTCCAATACACTGTACTTGCTGCGAACAGACGCCAGTGCTGTTTGTCCTGTGTATGGCAATGGCAGCACAATAGTGAGTCTTCTTACCAGAAAACAACTCTTGCTCGTAGTACCAAAAACTGCATGGGATTCAACTCCATTTAGGACTGCGAAACAAAGGCTAGCTCGCCTTACAAGAAACACACTGTGCGTAAAAGAAAAGAGCACTCTTCTACTCTACTGTGTTTCCTATGGGTTCCAAACAGTGAGCTTGCTCAGAACAAAAGAACTGTGCTTCCTACACACACGGATCATATCTAGTTCAACTCTGCTTAGGAAACTGACAAGAACAGTAGCACCTATTCAGTCCAATACACTGTACTTGCTGGGAACAGACGCGAGTGCTATTTGCACTGTGTATGGCAATGGGAGCGCAATGTGACTTTCCTTACCAGAAAACAGCTCTTGTTCGTAGGACCAGAAACTGCATGTGATTCAACTCCATTTATGACTGGGAAACAAACGCTAGCTTGCCTTACAAAAAACACACTCTGCTTTTGAGAAAAGAGCACTTTTCTACTCTACTGTGTTTCCTATGGGGTCCGAACAGTGAGCTTGTTCAGAACAAAAGAACTGTGCTTCCTACACACACGGCCATATCTAGTTCAATTCTGATTAGGAACCTGACAAGAGCAGTATATCCTCTTCAGTCCAAAACACTGTACTTGCTGGGAACAGATGCCAGTGCTATTTGTCCTGTGTATGTCAAATGCAGCGCAATAGTGACTATTCTTAACATAAAACAACTCTTGTTCATAGGACCAGAAAGTGCATGTGACTCAACTCCATTTAGGACTGGGAAACAAACTCTAGCTCGCTTTACAAGAAACACACTCTGCTTTTGAGAAAAGAGCACTCTTCTACTCTACTGTGTTTCCTATAGGGCCAAAACAGTGAGCTTGCTCAGAAAAAAAGAACTGTGCTTCATACACACACGGGCCATATCTAGTTCAACTCTGCTTAGGAAACTGAGAAGAACAGTAGCTCCTCTTCAGTCCAATACACTGTATTTGCTGGGAACAGACGGGAGGGCTATATGCACTGTGTATGGCAATGAGAGCGCAATAGTGACTTTCCTAACCAGAAAACAACTCTTGCTCGTAGGACCAGAAACTGCATGTGATTCAACTCCATTTAGGAATGGAAAACAAACGCTAGCTCGCCTTACAAGAAACACACTCTGCTTTTGAGAAAAAAGCACTCTTCTACTCTACTGTGTTCCCTATGGGGTACGAACAGTGAGCTTGCTCAGAACAAAAAAACTGTGCTTCCTACACACACGGCCATATCTAGTTCAAGTCTGCTTAGGAACCTGACAAGAACAGTAGATCTTCTTCAGTCCAATACACTGTACTTGCTGCGAAAAGATGCCAGTGCTATTTGTCCTGTGTATGGCAATGGCAGCGCAATAGTGAGTCTTCTTACCAGAAAACAACTCTTGCTCGTAGTTCCAAAAACTGCATGGGATTCAACTCCATTTAGGACTGCGAAACAAAGGCTAGCTCGCCTTACAAGAAACACACTCTGCTTTAGAGAAAAGAGCACTCTTCTACTCTACTGTGTTTCCTATGGGTTCCAAACAGTGAGCTTGCTCAGAACAAAAGAAATGTCCTTCCTACAGACACGGCCATATCTATTTCAATTCTGCTTAGGAACCTGACAAGAGCAGTAGATCCTCTTCAGTCCAATACACTGTACTTGCTGGGAACAGACGCCAGTGCTATTTGTCCTGTGTATGGCAATGGGAGCGCAGTAGTGACTCTTCTTACAAGAAAACAACTCTTGCTCGTAGGACCAGAAACTGCGTGTGATTCAACTCTGTTTCTGACTGGGAAATAAACACTACCTAGCCTTACAAGAAACACACTCTGCTTTTGAGAAAAGAGCACTCGCCTACTCTACTGTGTTTCCTATGTGGTCCGAACAGCGCGCTTGCTCAGAACAAAAGAACTGTGCTTCCTACACACACGGGCCATATCTAGTTCAACTCTGCTTAGGAAACTGACAAGAACAGTAGATCCTCTTCACTCCAATATACTGTACATGCTGGGAACAGACGCCAGTGCTATTTGTCCTGTGGATGGCAATGGCAGCGCAATAGTGACTCTTCTTACCATAAAACAACTCTTGCTCCTAGGACCAGAAACTGCATGTGATTCAACTCCATTTAGGACTGGGAAACAAATGCTAGCTCGCCTTACAAGAAACACACTCTGCTTTAGAGAAAAGGGCACTCTTCTACTCTACTGTGTTTCCTATAGGGCCAGAACAGTGAGCTTGCTCAGAACAAAAGAACTGTGCTTCCTACACACGGACCATATCTATTTCAACTCTGCTTAGGAAACTGACAAGAACAGTAGCTCCTATTCAGTCCATACACTGTACTTGCTGGGAACAGAAGGGAGTGCTATTTGCACTGTGTATGGCATTTGGAGCACAATAGTGACTCTTCTTACCAGAAAACAACTCTTGCTCGTAGGACCAAAAACTGCCTGTGACTCAACTCCATTTAGGACTGGGAAACAAACGCGAGCTCACCTTACAAGAAATACACTCTGCTTTAGAGAAAAGAGCACTCTTCTACTCTACTGTGTTTCCTATTGGCCAGAACAGTGAGCTTGCTCAGAACATAAGAACTGTGCTTCCTACACACACGGGCCATATTTAGTTCAACTCTGCTTAGGAACCTGACAAGAACAGTAGATCCTCTTCAGTCCAATACACTGTACTTGCTGGGAACAGACGCGAGTGCTATTTGCACTGTGTATGGCAATGAGAGCACAATAGTGACTTTCCTTACCAGAACACAACACTTGCTCATAGGACCACAAACTGCATGTTATTCAACGCCATTTAGGACTGGGAAACAAATGCTAGCTCGCCTTAAATGAAACACACTCTGCTTTTGAGAAAAGAGCACTCTTCTACTCTACTGTGTTTCCTATGGGGTCCGAACAGTGAGCTTGCTCAGAACAAAAGAACTGTGCTTCCTACACACACGGGTCATATCTAGTTCAACTCTGGTTAGAAAACTGACAAGAACACTATCTCCTCTTCTGTCCAATACACTGTACTTGCTGGGAACAGACGCGAGTGCTATTTGCACTGTGTATGGCAATGGGAGCGCAATAGTGACTCTTCTTACCAGAAAACAACTCATGCTCGTAGGACCAGAAACTGCATGGGATTCAACTTCATTTCTGACTGGGAAACAAACACTAGCTAGCCTTACAAGAAAAACACTCTGCTTTTGAGAAAAGAGCACACTTCTACTCTACTGTGTTTCCTATAAGGCCAGAAGAGTGAGCTTGCTTAGAACAAAAGAACTGTGCTTCCTACACACACGGGCCATATCTAGTTCAACTCTGCTCAGGAAACTGACAAGAACAGTAGACCTTCTTCAGTCCATTACACTGTACTTGCTGGGAACAGACGCCAGTGCTATTTGCACTGTGTATGGCAATTGGACCAAAATAGTGACTCATCTTACCAGAAAACAACTCTTGCTCATAGGACAAAAAACTGCATGTAACTCAACTCCATTTAGGACTGGGAAACAAACTCTAGCTCGCTTTACAAGAAACACACTCTGCTTTTGAGAAAAGAGCACTCTTCTACTCTACTGTGTTTCCTATAGGGCCAAAACAGTGAGCTTGCTCAGAAAAAAAGAACTGTGCTTCCTACACACATGGGCCATATCTAGTTCAACTCTGCTTAGGAAACTGAGAAGAACAGTAGCTCCTCTTCAGTCAATACACTGTACTTGCTGGGAACAGATGGGAGGGCTATTTGCACTGTGTATGGCAATGAGAGCGCAATAGTGACTTTCCTTACCAGAAAACAACTCTTGCTCGTAGGACCAGAAACTGCATGTGATTCAACTCCATTTAAGAATGGAAAACAAACGCTAGCTCGCCTTACAAGAAACACACTCTGCTTTTGAGAAAAAAGCACTCTTCTACTCTACTGTGTTCCCTATGGGGTCCGAAAAGTGAGCTTGCTCAGAACAAAAAAACTGTGCTTCCTACACACACGGCCATATCTAGTTCAAGTCTGCTTAGGAACCTGACAAGAACAGTAGATCTTCTTCAGTCCAATACACTGTACTTGCTGCGAACAGACGCCAGTGCTGTTTGTCCTGTGTATGGCAATGGCAGCACAATAGTGAGTCTTCTTACCAGAAAACAACTCTTGCTCGTAGTACCAAAAACTGCATGGGATTCAACTCCATTTAGGACTGCGAAACAAAGGCTAGCTCGCCTTACAAGAAACACACTGTGCTTTAGAGAAAAGAGCACTCTTCTACTCTACTGTGTTTCCTATGGGTTCCAAACAGTGAGCTTGCTCAGAACCAAAGAACTGTGCTTCCTACACACACGGATCATATCTAGTTCAACTCTGCTTAGGAAACTGACAAGAACAGTAGCACCTATTCAGTCCAATACACTGTACTTGCTGGGAACAGACGCGAGTGCTATTTGCACTGTGTATGGCAATGGGAGCGCAATGTGACTTTCCTTACCAGAAAACAGCTCTTGTTCGTAGGACCAGAAACTGCATGTGATTCAACTCCATTTATGACTGGGAAACAAACGCTAGCTTGCCTTACAAAAAACACACTCTGCTTTTGAGAAAAGAGCACTTTTCTACTCTACTGTGTTTCCTATGGGGTCCGAACAGTGAGCTTGTTCAGAACAAAAGAACTGTGCTTCCTACACACACGGCCATATCTAGTTCAATTCTGATTAGGAACCTGACAAGAGCAGTATATCCTCTTCAGTCCAAAACACTGTACTTGCTGGGAACAGATGCCAGTGCTATTTGTCCTGTGTATGTCAAATGCAGCGCAATAGTGACTATTCTTAACATAAAACAACTCTTGTTCATAGGACCAGAAAGTGCATGTGACTCAACTCCATTTAGGACTGGGAAACAAACTCTAGCTCGCTTTACAAGAAACACACTCTGCTTTTGAGAAAAGAGCACTCTTCTACTCTACTGTGTTTCCTATAGGGCCAAAACAGTGAGCTTGCTCAGAAAAAAAGAACTGTGCTTCATACACACACGGGCCATATCTAGTTCAACTCTGCTTAGGAAACTGAGAAGAACAGTAGCTCCTCTTCAGTCCAATACACTGTACTTGCTGGGAACAGACGGGAGGGCTATTTGCACTGTGTATGGCAATGCGAGCGCAATAGTGACTTTCCTAACCAGAAAACAACTCTTGCTCGTAGGACCAGAAACTGCATGTGATTCAACTCCATTTAGGAATGGAAAACAAACGCTAGCTCGCCTGACAAGAAACACACTCTGCTTTTGAGAAAAAAGCACTCTTCTACTCTACTGTGTTCCCTATGGGGTCCGAACAGTGAGCTTGCTCAGAACAAAAAACTGTGCTTCCTACACACGGCCATATCTAGTTCAAGTCTGCTTAGGAACCTGACAAGAACAGTAGATCTTCTTCAGTCCAATACACTGTACTTGCTGCGAACAGATGCCAGTGCTATTTGTCCTGTGTATGGCAATGGCAGCGCAATAGTGATTCTTCTTACCAGAAAACAACTCTTGCTCGTAGTTCCAAAAACTGCATGGGATTCAACTCCATTTAGGACTGCGAAACAAACGCTAGCTTGCCTTACAAGAAACATACTCTGCTTTAGAGAAAAGAGCACTCTTCTACTCTACTGTGTTTCCTATGGGTTCCAAACAGTGAGCTTGCTCAATACAAAAGAAATGTCCTTCCTACAGACACGGCCATATCTAGTTCAATTCTGCTTAGGAACCTGACAAGAGCAGTAGATCCTCTTCAGTCCAATACACTGTACTTGCTGGGAAGAGACGCCAGTGCTATTTGTCCTGTGTATGTCAATGGGAGCGCAGTAGTGACTCTTCTTACAAGAAAACATCTCTTGCTCGTAGGACCAGAAACTGCGTGTGATTCAACTCTGTTTCTGACTGGGAAACAAACACTACCTAGCCTTACAAGAAACACACTCTGCTTTTGAGAAAAGAGCACTCGCCTACTCTACTGTGTTTCCTATGTGGTCCGAACAACACGCTTGGTCAGAACAAAAGAACTGTGCTTCCTACACACACGGGCCATATCTAGTTCAACTCTGCTTAGGAAACTGACAAGAACAGTAGATCCTCTTCACTCCAATACACTGTACATGCTGGGAACAGACGCCAGTGCTATTTGTCCTGTGGATGGCAATGGCAGCGCAATAGTGACTCTTCTTACCATAAAACAACTTTTGCTCCTAGGACCAGAAACTGCATGTGATTCAACTCCATTTAGGACTGGGAAACAAATGCTAGCTTGCCTTACAAGAAACACACTCTGCTTTAGAGAAAAGCGCACTATTCTACTCTACTGTGTTTCCTATAGGGCCAGAACAGTGAGCTTGCTCAGAACATAAGAACTGTGCTTCCTACACACACGGGCCATATTTAGTTCAACTCTGCTTAGGAACCTGACAAGAACAGTATCTCCTCTTCAGTCCAATACACTGTACTTGCTGCGAAAAGACGCCAGTGCTATTTGTCCTGTGTATGGCAATGGCAGCGGAATAGTGAGTCTTCTTACCAGAAAACAACTCTTGCTCTTAGTACCAAAAACTGCATGGGATTCAACTCCATTTAGGACTGCGAAACAAACGCTAGCTCGCCTTACAAGAAACACACTGTGCTTTAGAGAAAAGAGCACTCTTCTACTCTACTGTGTTTCCTATGGGTTCCAAACAGTGAGCTTGCTCAGAACAAAAGAACTGTGCTTCCTACACACACGGACCATATGTAGTTCAACTCTGCTTAGGAAACTGACAAGAACAGTAGATCCTATTCAGTCCAATACACTGTACTTGCTGGGAAAAGCCTCGAGTGCTATTTGCCCTGTGTATGGCAATTGGAGCGCAATAGTGACTTTCCTTCCAGAAAATAACTCTTGTTCGTAGGACCAGAAACTGCATGTGATTCAACTCCATTTAGGACTAGGAAACAAATGCTAGCTCGCCTTACAAGAAACACACTCTGCTTTTGAGAAAAGAGCACTCTTCTACTCTACTGTGTTTCCTATGGAGTCTGAACAGTGAGCTTGCTCAGAACAAAAGAAATGTCCTTCCTACACACACGGCCGTATCTAGTTCAATTCTGCTTAGGAACCTGAAAAGAGCAGTAGATCCTCTTCAGTCCAATACACTGTACTTGCTGGGAACAGACGCCAGTGCTATTTGTCCTGTATATGGCAATGGGAGCGCAGTAGTGACTCTTCTTACAAGAAAACAACTCTTGCTCGTAGGACCAGAAACTGCGTGTGATTCAACTCTGTTTCTTACTGGGAAACAAACACTAGCTAGCCTTACAAGAAACACACTCTGCTTTTGAGAAAAGAGCACTCGCCTACTCTACTGTGTTTCCTATGTGGTCCGAACAGCGAGCTTGCTCAGAACAAAAGAACTGTGCTTCCTACACACACGGGCCATATCTAGTCCAACTCTGCTTAGGAAACTGACAAGAACAGTAGCTCCTCTTCAGTCCAATACACTGTACTTGCTGGGAACAGACACGAGTGCTATTTGCACTGTGTATGGCAATGAGAGCGCAATAGTGACTTTCCTTACCAGAAAACAACTCTTGTTCATAGGACTACAAACTGCATGTGATACAACGCCATTTAGGACTGGGAAATAATGCTAGCTCGCCTTACAAGAAACACACTCTGCTTTTGAGAAAAGAGCACTCTTCTACTCTACGGTGTTTCCTATGTGGTCCGAAAAGTGAGCTTGCTCAGAACAAAAGAACTGTGCTTCCTACATACACGCCAAATCTAGTTCAATTCTGCTTAGGAACCTGATAAAAACAGTAGATCCTCTTCAGTGCAATACACTGTACTTGCTGGGAACAGACAACAGTGCTATTTGTCCTGTGTATGGCAATGGCAGCGCAATAGTGGCTTTCCTTACCAGAAAACAACTCTTGCTCATAGGACCAGAAACTGCATGTGATTCAACTCCATTTAGGACTGGGAAACATACGCTAGCTCGCGTTATAAGAAACACACTCTGCTTTTGAGAAAAGAGCACTCTTCTACTCTACTGTGTTTCCTATTGGGTCCGAACAGTGAGCTTGCTCAGAACAAAAGAACTGTGCTTCCTACACACACGGCCATGTCTAGTACAATTCTGCTTAGGAACCTGACAAGAACAGTAGATCCTCTTCAGTCCAATACACTGTACTTGCTGGGAACAGACGCCAGTGCTATTTGTCCTGTGTATGGCAATGGCAGCGCAATAGTGACTCTTCTTACCATATAACAACTCTTGATCCTAGGACCAGAAACTGCATGTGATTCAACTCCATTTAGGACTGGGAAACAAATGCTAGCTCGCCTTACAAGAAACACACTGTGCTTTAGAGAAAAGAGCACTCTTCTACTCTACTGTGTTTCCTATGGGGTACGAACAGTGAGCTTGCTCAGAAAAAAAGAACTGTGCTTCCTACACACATGGGCCATATCTAGTTCAACTCTGGTTAGAAAACTGACAAGAACACTATCTCCTCTTCTGTCCAATACACTGTACTTGCTGGGAACAGACGCGAGTGCTATTTGCACTGTGTATGGCAATGGGAGCACAATAGTGACTCTTCTTACCAGAAAACAACTCTTGCTCGTAGGACCAGAAACTGCATGGGATTCAACTCCGTTTCTGACTGGGAAACAAACACTAGCTAGCCTTACAAGAAACACACTCTGCTTTTGAGAAAAGAGCACTCTTCTACTCTACTGTGTTTCCTATGGGGTCCGAAAAGTGAGCTTGCTCAGAAAAAAAGAACTGTGCTTCCTACACACACGGGCCATATCTAGTACAACTCTTCTTAGGAAACTGACAAGAACAGTAGCTCCTCTTCAGTCCAATACACTGTACGTGCTGGGAACAGACGCGAGTGCTATTTGCACTGTGTATGGCAAAGGGAGCACAATAGTGACTTTCCTTACCAGAAAACAACTCTTGCTCGTAGTACCAGAAACTGAATGTGATTCAAATCCATTTAGGACTGGGAAACAAACTCTAGCTCACCCTACAAGAAACACACTCTGCTTTTGAGAAAAGAGCACTCTTCTACTCTACTGTGTTTCCTATAGGGCCAGAACAGTGAGCTTGCTCAGAACAAAAGAACTGTGCTTCGTACACACACGGGCCATATCTAGTTCAACTCTGCTTAGAAAACTGACAAGAACAGTACCTCCTCTTCAGTCCAATACACTGTACTTGCTGGGAACAGACGCCAGTGCTATTTGCACTGTGTATGGCAATTGGACCACAATAGTGACTCGTCTTACCAGAAAACAACTCTTGCTCATAGGATAAAAAACTGCATGTGACTCAACTCCATTTAGTACTGGGAAAGAAACTCTAGCTCGCTTTACAAGAAACACACACTGCTTTTGAGAAAAGAGCACTCTTCTACTCTACTGTGTTTCCTATAGGGCCAAAACAGTGAGCTTGCTCAAAAAAAAGAACTGTGCTTCCTACACACACGGACCATATCTAGTTCAACTCTGCTTAGGAAACTGACAAGAACAGTAGCACCTATTCAGTCCAATACACTGTACTTGCTGGGAACAGACGCGAGTGCTATTTGCACTGTGTATGGCAATGGGAGCGCAATATGACTTTCCTTACCAGAAAACAACTCTTGTTCGTAGGACCAGAAACTGCATGTGATTCAACTCCATTTAGGACTGGGAAAAAACACTAGCTTGCCTTACAAAAAACACACTCTGCTTTTGAGAAAAGAGCACTTTTCTACTCTACTGTGTTTCCTATGGGGTCCGAACAGTGAGCTTGCTCAGAACAAAAGAACTGTGCTTCCTACACACACGGCCACATCTAGTTCAATTCTGATTAGGAACCTGACAAGAGCAGTAGATCCTCTTCAGTCCAATACACTGTACTTGCTGGGAAGAGACGCCAGTGCTATTTGTCCTGTGTATGGCAATGGGAGCGCAGTAGTGACTCTTCTTACAAGAAAAAACTCTTGCTCGTAGGACCAAAACTGCGTGTGATTCAACTCTGTTTCTGACTGGGAAACAAACACTAGCTAGCCTTACAAGAAACACACTCTGCTTTTGAGAAAAGAGCACTCTTCTACTCTACTGTGTTTCCTATGGGGTCCGAAGAGTGAGCTTGCTTAGAAAAAAAGAACTGTGCTTACTACACACACGTGTCATATCTAGTTCAACTCTGCATAGGAAACTGACAAGAACAGTAGCTCCTCTTCTTTCCAATACACTGTACTTGCTGGGAGCAGCCGCGAGTGCTATTTGCACTGTGTGTGGCTAAAGGAGCACAATAGTTACTTTCCTTACCAGAAAAAAACTCTTACTCGTAGGACCAAAAACTGCATGTGATTCAACTCCATTTTTGACTGGGAAACAAACGCTAGCTCGCCTTAAAATAAATACACTCTGCTTTTGAGAAAAGAGTACTCTTCTACTCTACTGTGTTTCCTATGGGGTCTGAACAGTAAGCTTGCTCAGAACAAAAGAACTGTGCTTCCTACACACACGGGCCATATGTAGTTCAACTCTGCATAGGAAACTGACAAGAACAGTAGCTCCTCTTCAGTCGAATACACTCTACCTGCTGGGAGCAGAAGCGAGTGCTATTTGCACTGTATATGACATTGGGAGCTCAATAGTGACTCTTCTTACCAGAAAACAACTCTTGCTCGTAGGACCAGAAACTGCATGGGATTCAACTCCGTTTCTGACTGGGAAACAAACACTAGCTAGCCTTACAAGAAACACACTCTGCTTTTGAGAAAAGAGCACTCTTCTACTCTACTGTGTTTCCTATAGGTTCAGAGCAGTGAGCTTGCTTAGAACAAAAGAACTGTGCTTCCTACACACACGGGCCATATCTAGTTCAACTTTGCTTAGGAAAGTGACAAGAACAGTAGATCCTCCTCAGTCCATTACACTGTAGATGCGGGGAACATACACCCGTGCTATTTGCCCTGTGTATGACAATGGGAGCGTAATTGTGACTCTTCTTACCAGAAAACAACTCTTGCTCGTAGGACCAGAAACTGCATGGGATTCAACTCCATTTATGACTGGGAAACAAATGCTAGCTCGCCTTACAAGAAACACACTCTGCTTTTGAGAAAAGAGCACTCTTCTACTCTACTGTGTTTCCCATGGTGTCCGAACAGTGAGCTTGCTCAGAAAAAAAGAACTTTGCTTCCTACACACACGGGCCATATCTAGTTCAACTCTGCTTAGGAAACTGAGAAGAACAGTATCTCCTCTTCAGTCCAATACACTGTACTTGCTGGGAGCAGACACGAGTGCTATTTGCACTGTGTATGGCAATGGGAGCGCAATAGTGACTCTTCTTACCAGAAAACAACTCTTGCTCGTAGGACCAGAAACTGCATGGGATTCAACTTCGTTTCTGACTGGGAAACAAACCCTAGCTCGCCTTAGAAGAAACACACTCTGCTTTTGAGAAAAGAGCACTCTTCTACTCTACTGTGTTTCCTATAAGGCCAGAACAGTGAGCTTGCTCAGAACAATAGAACTGTGCTTCCTACACACACGGACCATATCTAGTTCAACTCTTCTTAGGAATCTGACAAGAACATTAGCTCCTCTTCAGTCCAATAAACTGTACGTGCTGGGAACAGACGCGAGTGCTATTTGCACTGTGTATAGCAAAGGGAGCACAATAGTGACTTTCCATACCAGAAAACAACTCTTGCTCGTAGTACCAGAAACTGCATGTGATTCAAATCCATTTAGGACTGGGAAAACAAACTCTAGCTCACCCTACAAGAAATACACTCTGCTTTTGATAAAAGAGCACTCTTCTACTCTACTGTGTTTCCTATAGGGCCAGAACAGTGAGCTTGCTCAGAACAAAAGAACTGTGCTTCCTACACACACGGCCATATCTAGTTCAACTCTGCTTAGAAAACTGACAAGAACAGTAGCTCCTCTTCAGTCCAATACACTGTACTTGCTGGGAACAGACGCGAGTGCTATTTGCACTGTGTGTGGCTAAAGGAGCACAATAGTTACTTTCCTTACCAGAAAACAACTCTTACTCATAGGACCAAAAACTGCATGTGATTCAACTCCATTTTGGACTGGGAAACAAACGCTAGCTCGCCTTAAAATAAATACACTCTGCTTTTGAGAAAAGAGTACTCTTCTACTCTACTGTGTTTCCTATGGGGTCTGAACAGTAAGCTTGCTCAGAACAAAAGAACTGTGCTTCCTACACACACGGGCCATATGTAGTTCAACTCTGCATAGGAAACTGACAAGAACAGTAGCTCCTCTTCAGTCCAATACACTCTACTTGCTGGGAGCAGAAGCGAGTGCTATTTGCACTGTATATGACATTGGGAGCTCAATAGTGACTCTTCTTACCAGAAAACAACTCTTGCTCGTAGGACCAGAAACTGCATGGGATTCAACTCCGTTTCTGACTGGGAAACAAACACTAGCTAGCCTTACAAGAAACACACTCTGCTTTTGAGAAAAGAGCACTCTTCTACTCTACTGTGTTTCCTAGAGGTTCAGAGCAGTGAGCTTGCTTAGAACAAAAGAACTGTGCTTCCTACACACACGGGCCATATCTAGTTCAACTTTGCTTAGGAAAGTGACAAGAACAGTAGATCCTCCTCAGTCCAATACACTGTAAATGCTGGGAACATACACCCGTGCTATTTGCCCTGTGTATGACAATGGGAGCGTAATTGTGACTCTTCTTACCAGAAAACAACTCTTGCTCGTAGGACCAGAAACTGCATGGGATTCAACTCCATTTATGGCTGGGAAACAAATGCTAGCTCGCCTTACAAGAAACACACTCTGCTTTTGAGAAAAGAGCACTCTTCTACTCTACTGTGTTTCCCATGGTGTCCGAACAGTGAGCTTGCTCAGAAAAAAAGAACTGTGCTTCCTACACACACGGGCCATATCTAGTTCAACTCTGCTTAGGAAACTGAGAAGAACAGTATCTCCTCTTCAGTCCAATACACTGTACTTGCTGGGAGCAGACACGAGTGCTATTTGCACTGTGTATGGCAATGGGAGCGCAATAGTGACTCTTCTTACCAGAAAACAACTCTTGCTCGTAGGACCAGAAACTGCATGGGATTCAACTTTGTTTCTGACTGGGAAACAAACCCTAGCTCGCCTTAGAAGAAACACACTCTGCTTTTGAGAAAAGAGCACTCTTCTACTCTACTGTGTTTCCTATAAGGCCAGAACAGTGAGCTTGCTCAGAACAATAGAACTGTGCTTCCTACACACACGGACCATATCTAGTTCAACTCTTCTTAGGAATCTGACAAGAACATTAGCTCCTCTTCAGTCCAATACACTGTACATGCTGGGAACAGACGCAAGTGCTATTTGTACTGTGTATGGCAAAGGGAGCACAATAGTGACTTTCCATACCAGAAAACAACTCTTGCTCGTAATATCAGAAACTGCATGTGATTCAAATCCATTTAGGACTGGGAAACAAACTCTAGCTCACCCTACAAGAAATACACTCTGCTTTTGATAAAAGAGCACTCTTCTACTCTAATGTGTTTCCTATAGGGCCAGAACAGTGAGCTTGCTCAGAACAAAAGAACTGTGCTTCCTACACACACGGCCATATCTAGTTCAACTCTGCTTAGAAAACTGACAAGAACAGTAGCTCCTCTTCAGTCCAATACACTGTACTTGCTGGGAACAGACGCGAGTGTTATTTGCACTGTGTATGGCAAGGGAACGCAATAGTGACTCTTCTTACCAGAAAACAACTCTTGCTTGCAGGACCAGAAACTGCGTGGGATTCAACTCCGTTTCTGACTGGGAAACAAACACTAGCTAGCCTTACAAGAAACACACTCTGCTTTTGAGAAAAGAGCACTCTTCTACTCTACTGTGTTTCCAATGGAGTCCGAACAGTGAGCTTGCTCAGAACAAAAGAACTGTGCTTACTACACACACGGGTCATATCTAGTTCAACTCTGCTTATGAAACTGACAAGAACAGAAGCTCCTCTTCTTTCCAATACACTGTACTTGCTGGGAGCAGACGCGAGCGCTATTTGAACTGTGTGTGGCTAAGGGAGCACAATAGTGACTTTCCTTACCAGAAAACAACTCTTGCTCGTAGGACCAAAAACTGCATGTGATTCAACTCCATTTAGGACTGGGAAACAAACCCTAGCTCGCCTTACAAGAAACACACTCTGCTTTTGAGAAAAGAGCACGCTTCTACTCTACTGTGTTTCCTATAGGGCCAGAACAGTGAGCTTGCTCAGAACAAAAGAACTGTGTTTCCTAAACACACGGGCCATATCTAGTTCAACTCTGCTCAGGAAACTGACAAGAACAGTAGACCTTCTTCAGTTATTACAATGTACTTGCTGGGAACAGACGCCAGTGCTATTTGCACTGTGTATGGCAATTGGACCAAAATAGTGACTCATCTTACCAGAAAACAACTCTTGCTCATAGGTCAAAAAACTGCATGTGACTCAACTCCATTTAGGACTGGGAAACAAACTCTAGCTCGCTTTACAAGAAACACACTCTGCTTTTGAGAAAAGAGCACTCTTCTACTCTACTGTGTTTCCTATAGGGCCAAAACAGTGAGCTTGCTCAGAAAAAAAGAACTGTGCTTCCTACACACATGGGCCATATCTAGTTCAACTCTGCTTAGGAAACTGAGAAGAACAGTAGCTCCTCTTCAGTCAATACACTGTACTTGCTGGGAACAGACGGGAGGGCTATTTGCACTGTGTATGGCAATGAGAGCACAATAGTGACTTTCCTTACCAGAAAACAACTCTTGCTCGTAGGACCAGAAACTGCATGTGATTGAACTCCATTTAAGAATGGAAAACAAACGCTAGCTTGCCTTACAAGAAACACACTCTGCTTTTGAGAAAAAAGCACTCTTCTACTCTACTGTGTTCCCTATGGGGTCCGAAAAGTGAGCTTGCTCAGAACAAAAAAACTGTGCTTCCTACACACACGGCCATATCTAGTTCAAGTCTGCTTAGGAACCTGACAAGAACAGTAGATCTTCTTCAGTCCAATACACTGTACTTGCTGCGAACAGACGCCAGTGCTGTTTGTCCTGTGTATGGCAATGGCAGCACAATAGTGAGTCTTCTTACCAGAAAACAACTCTTGCTCGTAGTACCAAAAACTGCATGGGATTCAACTCCATTTAGGACTGCGAAACAAAGGCTAGCTCGCCTTACAAGAAACACACTGTGCGTAAAAGAAAAGAGCACTCTTCTACTCTACTGTGTTTCCTATGGGTTCCAAACAGTGAGCTTGCTCAGAACAAAAGAACTGTGCTTCCTACATACACGGATCATATCTAGTTCAACTCTGCTTAGGAAACTGACAAGAACAGTAGCACCTATTCAGTCCAATACACTGTACTTGCTGGGAACAGACGCGAGTGCTATTTGCACTGTGTATGGCAATGGGAGCGCAATGTGACTTTCCTTACCAGAAAACAGCTCTTGTTCGTAGAACCAGAAACTGCATGTGATTCAACTCCATTTATGACTGGGAAACAAACGCTAGCTTGCCTTACAAAAAACACACTCTGCTTTTGAGAAAAGAGCACTTTTCTACTCTACTGTGTTTCCTATGGGGTCCGAACAGTGAGCTTGTTCAGAACAAAAGAACTGTGCTTCCTACACACACGGCCATATCTAGTTCAATTCTGATTAGGAACCTGACAAGAGCAGTATATCCTCTTCAGTCCAAAACACTGTACTTGCTGGGAACAGATGCCAGTGCTATTTGTCCTGTGTATGGCAAATGCAGCGCAATAGTGACTATTCTTAACATAAAACAACTCTTGTTCATAGGACCGGAAAGTGCATGTGACTCAACTCCATTTAGGACTGGGAAACAAACTCTAGCTCGCTTTACAAGAAACACACTCTGCTTTTGAGAAAAGAGCACTCTTCTACTCTACTGTGTTTCCTATAGGGCCAAAACAGTGAGCTTGCTCAGAAAAAAAGAACTGTGCTTCATACACACACGGGCCATATCTAGTTCAACTCTGCTTAGGAAACTGAGAAGAACAGTAGCTCCTCTTCAGTCCAATACACTGTACTTGCTGGGAACAGACGGGAGGGCTATTTGCACTGTGTATGGCAATGAGAGCACAATAGTGACTTTCCTAACCAGAAAACAACTCTTGCTCGTAGGACCAGAAACTGCATGTGATTCAACTCCATTTAGGAATGGAAAACAAACGCTAGCTCGCCTTACAAGAAACACACTCTGCTTTTGAGAAAAAAGCACTCTTCTACTCTACTGTGTTCCCTATGGGGTACGAACAGTGAGCTTGCTCAGAACAAAAAAACTGTGCTTCCTACACACACGGCCATATCTAGTTCAAGTCTGCTGCGGAAACTGACAAGAACAGTAGATCTTCTTCAGTCCAATACACTGTACTTGCTGCGAACAGATGCCAGTGCTATTTGTCCTGTGTATGGCAATGGCAGCGCAATAGTGAGTCTTCTTACCAGAAAACAACTCTTGCTCGTAGTTCCAAAAACTGCATGGGATTCAACTCCATTTAGGACTGCGAAACAAAGGCTAGCTCGCCTTACAAGAAACACACTCTGCTTTAGAGAAAAGAGCACTCTTCTACTCTACTGTGTTTCCTATGGGTTCCAAACAGTGAGCTTGCTCAGAACAAAAGAAATGTCCTTCCTACAGACACGGCCATATCTAGTTCAATTCTGCTTAGGAACCTGACAAGAGCAGTAGATCCTCTTCAGTCCAATACACTGTACTTGCTGGGAACAGACGCCAGTGCTATTTGTCCTGTGTATGGCAATGGGAGCGCAGTAGTGACTCTTCTTACAAGAAAACAACTCTTGCTCGTAGAACCAGAAACTGCGTGTGATTCAACTCTGTTTCTGACTGGGAAACAAACACTACCTAGCCTTACAAGAAACACACTCTGCTTTTGAGAAAAGAGCACTCGCCTACTCTACTGTGTTTCCTATGTGGTCCGAACAGCGCGCTTGCTCAGAACAAAAGAACTGTGCTTCCTACACACACGGGCCATATCTAGTTCAACTCTGCTTAGGAAACTGACAAGAACAGTAGCTCCTATTCAGTCCAATACAATGTACTTGCTGGGAACAGAAGGGAGTGCTATTTGCACTGTGTATGGCATTTGGAGCACAATAGTGACTCTTCTTACCAGAAAACAACTCTTGCTCGTAGGACCAAAAACTGCCTGTGACTCAACTCCATTTAGGACTGGGAAACAAACGCGAGCTCACCTTACAAGAAATACAATCTGCTTTAGAGAAAAGAGCACTCTTCTACTCTACTGTGTTTCCTATTGGCCAGAACAGTGAGCTTGCTCAGAACATAAGAACTGTGCTTCCTACACACACGGGCCATATTTAGTTCAACTCTGCTTAGGAACCTGACAAGAAAAGTAGATCCTCTTCAGTCCAATACACTGTACTTGCTGGGAACAGACGCGAGTGCTATTTGCACTGTGTATGGCAATGAGAGCACAATAGTGACTTTCCTTACCAGAACACAACACTTGCTCATAGGACCACAAACTGCATGTTATTCAACGCCATTTAAGACTGGGAAACAAATGCTCGCTCGCCCTAAATGAAACACACTCTGCTTTTGAGAAAAGAGCACTCTTCTAGTCTACTGTGTTTCCTATGGGGTCCGAACAGTGAGCTTGCACAGAACAAAAGAACTGTGCTTCCTACACACACGGGTCATATCTAGTTCAACTCTGGTTAGAAAACTGACAAGAACACTATCTCCTCTTCTGTCCAATACACTGTACTTGCTGGGAACAGACACGAGTGCTATTTGCACTGTGTATGGCAATGGGAGCGCAATAGTGACTCTTCTTACCAGAAAACAACTCATGCTCGTAGGACCAGAAACTGCATGGGATTCAACTTCATTTCTGACTGGGAAACAAACACTAGCTAGCCTTACAAGAAACACACTCTGCTTTTGAGAAAAGAGCACACTTCTACTCTACTGTGTTTCCTATAAGGCCAGAAGAGTGAGCTTGCTTAGAACATAATAACTGTGCTTCCTACACACACCGGCCATATCTAGTTCAACTCTGCTTAGGAACCTGACAAGAACAGTAGATCCTTCAGTCCAATACACTGTACTTGCTGGGAACAGACGCGAGTGCTATTTGCACTGTGTATGGCAATGAGAGCTCAATAGTGACTTTCCTTACCAGAAAACAACTCTTGCTCATAGGACTACAAACTGCATGTGATACAACGCCATTTAGGACTGGGAAACAAATGCTAGCTCGCCTTACAAGAAACACACTCTGCTTTTGAGAAAAGAGCACATTTCTACTCTACGGTGTTTCCTATGTGGTCCGAACAGTGAGCTTGCTCAGAACAAAAGAACTGTGCTTCCTACATACACGGCCATATCTAGTTCAATTCTGCTTAGGAACCTGACAAAAACAGTAGATCCTCTTCAGTCCAATACACTGTACTTGCTGGGAACAGACAACAGTGCTATTTGTCCTGTGTATGGCAATGGCAGCGCAATAGTGGCTTTCCTTACCAGAAAACAACTCTTGCTCGTAGGACCAGAAATTGCATGTGATTCAACTCCATTTAGGACTGGGAAACATACGCTAGCTCGCGTTATAAGAAACACTCTCTGCTTTTGAGAAAAGAACACTCTTCTACTCTACTGTGTTTCCTATGGGGTCCGAACAGTGAGCTTGCTCAGAACAAAAGAACTGTGCTTCCTACACACACGGCCATGTCTAGTACAATACTGCTTAGGAACCTGACAAGAACAGTAGATCCTCTTCAGTCCAATACACTGTACTTGCTGGGAACAGACGCCAGTGCTATTTGTCCTGTGTATGGCAATGGCAGCGCAATAGTGACTCTTCTTACCATATAACAACTCTTGCTCCTAGGACCAGAAACTGCATGTGATTCAACTCCATTTAGGACTGGGAAACAAATGCTAGCTCGCCTTACAAGAAACACACTCTGCTTTAGAGAAAAGAGCACTCTTCTACTCTACTGTGTTTCCTATGGGGTCCGAACAGTGAGCTTGCTCAGAAAAAAAGAACTGTGCTTCCTACACACACGGGCCATATCTAGTTCAACTCTGGTTAGAAAACTGACAAGAACACTATCTCCTCTTCTGTCCAATACACTGTACTTGCTGGGAACAGACGCGAGTGCTATTTGCACTGTGTATGGCAATGGGAGCGCAATAGTGACTCTTCTTACCAGAAAACAACTCTTGCTCGTAGGACCAGAAACTGCATGGGATTCAACTCCGTTTCTGACTGGGAAACAAACACTAGCTAGCCTTACAAGAAACATACTCTGCTTTTGAGAAAAGAGCACTCTTCTACTCCACTGTGTTTCCTATGGTGTCCGAAAAGTGAGCTTGCTCAGAAAAAAAGAACTGTGCTTCCTACACACACGGGCCATATCTAGTTAAACTCTGCTTAGGACTCTGACAAGAACAGTATCTCCTCTTCAGTCCTATACACTGTACTTGCTGGGAACAGACGCGAGTGCTATTTGCACTGTGTATGGCAAGTGAACGCAATAGTGACTCTTCTTACCAGAAAACAACTCTTGCTTGCAGGACCAGAAACTGCGTGGGATTCAACTCCGTTTCTGACTGGGAAACAAACACTAGCTAGCCTTACAAGAAACACACTCTGCTTTTGAGAAAAGAGCACTCTTCTACTCTACTGTGTTTCCTATAGGGCCAGAACAGTGAGCTTGCTCAGAACAATAGCACTGTGCTTCCTAAACACACGGGCCATATCTAGTTCAACTCTGCTCAGGAAACTGACAAGAACAGTAGACCCTCTTCAGTCCAATACACTGTACTTGCTGGGAAGAGACGCCAGTGCTATTTGCATTGTGTATGGCAATTGGACCACAATAGTGACTGGTCTTACCAGAAAACAACTCTTGCTCATAGGATAAAAAACTGCATGTGACTCAACTCCATTTAGTACTGGGAAACAAACTCTAGCTCGCTTTACAAGAAACACACACTGCTTTTGAGAAAAGAGCACGCTTCTACTCTACTGTGTTTCCTATAGGGCCAAAACAGTGAGCTTGCTCAGAAAAAAAGAACTGTGCTTCCTACACACACGGGCCATATCTAGTTCAACTCTGCTTAGGAACCTGACAAGAACAGTAGATCTTCTTCAGTCCAATACACTGTACTTGCTGCGAAAAGACGCCAGTGCTATTTGTCCTGTGTATGGCAATGGCAGCGGAATAGTGATTCTTCTTACCAGAAAACAACTCTTGCTCGTAGTACCAAAAACTGCATGGGATTCAACTCCATTTAGGACTGCGAAACAAACGCTAGCTCGCCTTACAAGAAACACACTCTTCTTTTGAGAAAAGAGCACTCTTCTACTCTACTGTGTTTCCTATGGGTTCCAAACAGTGAGCTTGCTCAGAACAAAAGAACTGTGCTTCCTACACACACGAATCATATCTAGTTCAACTCTGCTTAGGAAACTGACAAGAACAGTAGCACCTATTCAGTCCAATACACTGTACTTGCTGGGAACAGACGCGAGTGCTATTTGCACTGTGTATGGCAATGGGAGCGCAATGTGACTTTCCTTACCAGAAAACAACTCTTGTTCGTAGGACCAAAAACTGCATGTGATTCAACTCCATTTAGGACTGGGAAAAAACGCTAGCTTGCCTTACAAAAAACACACTCTGCTTTTGAGAAAAGAGCACTTTTCTACTCTACTGTGTTTCCTATGGGGTCCGAACAGTGAGCTTGCTCAGAACAAAAGAAATGTCCTTCCTACACACACGGCCATATCTAGTTCAATTCTGCTTAGGAACCTGACAAGAGCAGTAGATCCTCTTCAGTCCAATACACTGTACTTGCTGGGAACATACGCCAGTGCTATTTGTCCTGTGTATGGCAATGGGAGCGCAGTAGTGACTCTTCTTACAAGAAAACAACTCTTGCTCGTAGGACCAGAAACTGCATGGGATTCAACTCTGTTTCTGACTGGGAAACAAACACTACCTAGCCTTACAAGAAACACACTCTGCTTTTGAGAAAAGAGCACTCGCCTACTCTACTGTGTTTCCTATGTGGTCTGAACAGTGCGCTTGCTCAGAACAAAAGAACTGTGCTTCCTACACACACGGGCCATATCTAGTTCAACTCTGCTTAGGAAACTGACAAGAACAGTAGATCCTCTTCAGTCCAATACACTGTACTACTGGGAACAGACACCAGTGCTATTTGTCCTGTGGATGGCAATGGCAGCGCAATAGTGACTCTTCTTACCATAAAACAACTCTTGCTCCTAGGACCAGAAACTGCATGTGATTCAACTCCATTTAGAACTTGGAAACAAATGCTAGCTCGCCTTACAAGAAACACACTCTGCTTTTGAGAAAAGAGCACTCTTATACTCTACTGTGGTTCCTATAGGGCCAGAACAGTGAGCTTGCTCAGAACAAAAGAACTGTGCTTCCTACACACGGACCATATCTATTTCAACTCTGCTTAGGAAACTGACAAGAACAGTAGCTCCTATTCAGTCCAATACACTGTACTTGCTGGGAACAGAAGGGAGTGCTATTTGCACTGTGTATGGCATTTGGAGCACAATAGTGACTCTTCTTACCAGAAAACAACTCTTGCTCGTAGGACCAAAAACTGCCTGTGACTCAACTCCATTTAGGACTGGGAAACAAACGCGAGCTCACCTTACAAGAAATACACTCTGCTTTAGAGAAAAGAGCACTCTTCTACTCTACGGTGTTTCCTATTGGGCCAGAACAGTGAGCTTGCTCAGAACATAAGAACTGTGCTTCCTACACACACGGGCCATATCTAGTTCAACTCTGCTTAGGAACCTGACAAGAACAGTAGATCCTCTTCAGTCCAATACACTGTACTTGCTGGGAACAGACGCGAGTGCTATTTGCACTGTGTATGGCAATGAGAGCACAATAGTGACTTTCCTTACCAGAACACAACCCTTGCTCATAGGACCACAAACTGCATGTTATTCAACGCCATTTAGGACTGCGAAACAAATGCTAGCTCGCCTTAAATGAAACACACTCTGCTTTTGAGAAAAGAGCACTCTTCTACTCTACTGTGTTTCCTATGGGGTCCGAACAGTGAGCTTGCTCAGAACAAAAGAACTGAGCTTCCTACACACACGGGTCATATCTAGTTCAACTCTGGTTAGAAAACTGACAAGAACACTATCTCCTCTTCTGTCCAATACACTGTACTTGCTGGGAACAGACGCGAGTGCTATTTGCACTGTGTATGGCAATGGGAGCGCAATAGTGACTCTTCTTACCAAAAAAACAACTCATGCTCGTAGGACCAGAAACTGCATGGGATTCAACTTCATTTCTGACTGGGAAACAAACACTAGCTAGCCTTACAAGAAACACACTCTGCTTTTGAGAAAAGAGCACACTTCTACTCTACTGTGTTTCCTATAAGGCCAGAAGAGTGAGCCTGCTTAGAAGAAAAGAACTGTGCTTCCTACACACACGGGCCATATCTAGTTCAACTCTGCTTAGGAAACTGACAAGAACAGTAGATCCTCCTCAGTCCAATACACTGTACATGCTGGGAACAGACACCCGTGCTATTTGCCCTGTGTATGACAATGGGAGCGTAATTGTGACTCTTCTTACCAGAAAACAACTCTTGCTCGTAGGACTGGAAACTGCATCGGATTCAACTCCATTTATGACTGGGAAAAGAATGCTAGCTCGCCTTACAAGAAACACACTCTGCTTTTGAGAAAAGAGCACTCTTCTACTCTACTGTGTTTCCTATGGTGTCCGAACAGTGAGCTTGCTCAGAACAAAAGAACTGTGCTTCCTACACACACGGGCCATATCTAGTTCAACTCTGCTTAGGAAACTGACAAGAACAGTATCTCCTCTTCAGTCCAATACACTGTACTTGCTGGAAACAGACGGGAGGGCTATTTGCACTGTGTATGGCAATGGGAGCGCAATAGTGACTCTTCTTACCAGAAAACAACTCTTGCTCGTAGGACCAGAAACTGCATGGGATTCAACTTCGTTTCTGACTGGGAAACAAACACTAGCTAGCCTTACAAGAAACACACTCTGCTTTTGAGAAAAGAGCACTCTTCTACTCTACTGTGTTTCCTATAAGGCCAGAACAGTGAGCTTGCTAAGAACAATAGAACTGTGCTTCCTACACACGGACCATATCTAGTTCAACTATTCTTAGGAAACTGACAAGAACATTAGCTCCTTTTCAGTCCAATACACTGTACGTTCTGGGAACAGACGCGAGTGCTATTTGCACTGTGTATGGCAAAGGGAGCACAATAGTGAATTTCCTTAACAGAAAACAACTCTTGCTCGTAGTACCAGAAACTGCATGTGATTCAAATCCATTTAGGACTGGGAAACAAACTCTAGCTCACCCTACAAGAAACACACTCTGCTTTTGAGAAAAGAGCACTCTTCTACTCTACTGTGTTTCCTATAGGGCCAGAACAGTGAGCTTGCTCAGAACAAAAGAACTGTGCTTCCTACACACACGGGCCATATCTAGTTCAACTCTGCTTAGAAAACTGACAAGAGCAGTAGCTCCTCTTCAGTCCAATACACTGTACTTGCTGGGAACAGATGCGAGTGCTATTTGCAATGTGTATGGCAAGGGAACGCAATAGTGACTCTTCTTATGAGAAAACAACTCTTGCATGCAGGACCAGAAACTGCGTGGGATTCAACTCCGTTTCTGACTGGGAAACAAACACTAGCTCGCCTTACAAGAAACACACTCTGCTTTAGAGAAAAGAGCACTCTTCTACTCTACTGTGTTTCCTATAGGGCCAGAACAGTGAGCTTGCTCAGAACATAATAACTGTGCTTCCTACACACACCGGCCATATCTAGTTCAACTCTGCTTAGAAACCTGACAAGAACAGTAGATCCTTCAGTCCAATACACTGTACTTGCTGGGAACAGATGCGAGTGCTATTTGCACTGTGTATGGCAATGAGAGCGCAATAGTGACTTTCCTTACCAGAAAACAACTCTTGCTCATAGGACTACAAACTGCATGTGATACAACGCCATTTAGGACTGGGAAACAAATGCTAGCTCGCCTTACAAGAAACACACTCTGCTTTTGAGAAAAGAGCACTCTTCTACTCTACGGTGTTTCCTATGTGGTCCGAACAGTGAGCTTGCTCAGTACGAAAGAACTGTGCTTCCTACATACACGGCCATATCTAGTTCAATTCTGCTTAGGAACCTGACAAAAAAAGTAGATCCTCTTCAGTCCAATACACTGTACTTGCTGGGAACAGACAACAGTGCTATTTGTCCTGTGTATGGCAATGGCAGCGCAATAGTGACTCTTCTTACCATATAACAACTCTTGCTCCTAGGACCAGAAACTGCATGTGATTCAACTCCATTTAGGACTGGGAAACAAATGCTAGCTCGCCTTACAAGAAACACACTCTGCTTTAGAGAAAAGAGCACTCTTCTACTCTACTGTGTTTCCTATGGAGTCCGAACAGTGAGCTTGCTCAGAAAAAAAGAACTGTGCTTCCTACACACACGGGCCATATCTAGTTCAACTCTGGTTAGAAAACTGACAAGAACACTATCTCCTCTTCTGTCCAATACACTGTACTTGCTGGGAACAGACTCGAGTGCTATTTGCACTGTGTATGGCAATGGGAGCGCAATAGTGACTCTTCTTACCAGAAAACAACTCTTGCTCGCAGGACCAGAAACTGCATGGGATTCAACTCCGTTTCTGACTGGGAAACAAACACTAGCTAGCCTTACAAGAAACACACTCTGCTTTTGAGAAAAGAGCACTCTTCTACTCTACTGTGTTTCCTATGGTGTCCGAAAAGTGAGCTTGCTCAGAAAAAAAGAACTGTGCTTCCTACACACACGGGCCATATCTAGTTAAACTCTGCTTAGGACTCTGACAAGAACAGTATCTCCTCTTTAGTCCAATATACTGTACTTGCTGGGAGCAGACACGAGTGCTATTTGCACTGTGTATGGCAATGGGAGCGCAATAGTGACTATTCTTACCAGAAAACAACTTTTGCTCGTAGGACCAGAAACTGCATGGGATTCAACTTCGTTTCTGACTGGGAAACAAACACTAGCTAGCCTTACAAGAAACACACTCTGCTTTTGAGAAAAGAGCACTCTTCTACTCTACTGTGTTTCCTATAGGGCCAGAACAGTGAGCTTGCTCAGAACAATAGAACTGTGCTTCCTACACACTCGGACCATATCTAGTACAACTCTTCTTAGGAAACTGACAAGAACAGTAGCTCCTCTTCAGTCCAATACACTGTACGTGCTGGGAACAGACACGAGTGCTATTTGCACTGTGTATGGCAAAGGGAGCACAATAGTGACTTTCCTTACCAGAAAACAACTCTTGCTCGTAGGACCAGAAACTGAATGTGATTCAAATCCATTTAGGACTAGGAAACAAACTCTAGCTCACCCTACAAGAAACACACTCTGCTTTTGAGAAAAGAGCACTCTTCTACTCTACTGTGTTTCCTATAGGGCCAGAACAGTGAGCTTGCTCAGAACAAAAGAACTGTGCTTCCTACACACACGGGCCATATCTAGTTCAACTCTGCGCAGGAAACTGACAAGAACAGTAGACCCTCTTCAGTCCAATAAACTGTACTTGCTGGGAACAGACGCCAGTGCTATTTGCACTGTGTATGGCAATTGGACCACAATAGTGACTCGTCTTACCAGAAAACAACTCTTGCTCATAGGATAAAAAACTGCATGTGACTCAACTCCATTTAGTACTGGGAAACAAACTCTAGCTCGCTTTACAAGAAACACACACTGCTTTTGAGAAAAGAGCTCTCTTCTACTCTACTGTGTTTCCTATAGGGCCAAAACAGTGAGCTTGCTCAGAAAAAAAGAACTGTGCTTCCTACACACACGGACCATATCTAGTTCAACTCTGCTTAGGAACCTGACAAGAACAGTAGATCTTCTTCAGTCCAATACACTGTACTTGCTGCGAAAAGACGCCAGTGCTATTTGTCCTGTGTATGGCAATGGCAGCACAATAGTGAGTCTTCTTACCAGAAAACAACTCTTGCTCGTAGTACCAAAAACTGCATGGGATTCAACTCCATTTGGACTGCGAAACAAACGCTAGCTCGCCTTACAAGAAACACACTCTGCTTTAGAGAAAAGAGCACTGTTCTACTCTACTGTGTTTCCTATGGGTTCCAAACAGTGAGCTTGCTCAGAACAAAAGAACTGTGCTTCCTACACACACGAATCATATCTAGTTCAACTCTGCTTAGGAAACTGACAAGAACAGTATCACCTATTCAGTCCAATACACTGTACTTGCTGGGAACAGACGCGAGTGCTATTTGCACTGTGTATGGCAATGGGACCGCAATGTGACTTTCCTTACCAGAAAACAACTCTTGTTCGTAGGACCAGAAACTGCATGTGATTCAACTCCATTTAGGACTGGGAAAAAACGCTAGCTTGCCTTACAAAAAACACACTCTGCTTTTGAGAAAAGAGCACATTTCTACTCTACTGTGTTTCCTATGGGGTCCGAACAGTGAGCTTGCTCAGAACAAAAGAACTGTGCTTCCTACACACACGGCCATATCTAGTTCAATTCTGATTAGGAACCTGACAAGAGCAGTAGATCCTCTTCAGTCCAATACACTGTACTTGCTGAAAACAGACGCCAGTGCTATTTGTCCTGTGTATGGCAATGGCAGCGCAATAGTGACTATTCTTAACATAAAACAACTCTTGCTCGTAGGACCAGAAAGTGCATGTGATTCCACTCCATTTAGGACTGGGAAACAAACGCTAGCTCGCCTTACAAGAAACACACTCTGCTTTTGAGAAAAGAGCACTCTTCTACTCTACTGTGTTTCCTATAGTTTCAGAGCAGTGAGCTTGCTTAGAACAAAAGAACTGTGCTTCCTACACACACGGGCCATATCTAGTTCAACTTTGCTTAGGAAAGTGACAAGAACAGTAGATCCTCCTCAGTCCAATACACTGTAAATGCTGGGAACATACACCCGTGCTATTTGCCCTGTGTATGACAATGGGAGCGTAATTGTGACTCTTCTTACCAGAAAACAACTCTTGCTCGTAGGACCAGAAACTGCATGGGATTCAACTCCATTTATGACTGGGAAACGAATGCTAGCTCGCCTTACAAGAAACACACTCTGCTTTTGAGAAAAGAGCACTCTTCTACTCTACTGTGTTTCCCATGGTGTCCGAACAGTGAGCTTGCTCAGAAAAAAAGAACTGTGCTTCCTACACACACGGCCATATCTAGTTCAACTCTGCTTAGGAAACTGAGAAGAACAGTATCTCCTCTTCAGTCCAATACACTGTACTTGCTGGGAGCAGACACGAGTGCTATTTGCACTGTGTATGGCAATGGGAGCGCAATAGTGACTCTTCTTACCAGAAAACAACTCTTGCTCGTAGGACCAGAAACTGCATGGGATTCAACTTCGTTTCTGACTGGGAAACAAACCCTAGCTCGCCTTAGAAGAAACACACTCTGCGTTTGAGAAAAGAGCACTCTTCTACTCTACTGTGTTTCCTATAAGGCCAGAACAGTGAGCTTGCTCAGAACAATAGAACTGTGCTTCCTACACACACGGACCATATCTAGTTCAACTCTTCTTAGGAATCTGACAAGAACATTAACTCCTCTTCAGTCCAATACACTGTACGTGCTGGGAACAGACGCGAGTGCTATTTGCACTGTGTATTTCAAAGGGAGCACAATAGTGACTTTCCATACCAGAAAACAACTCTTGCTCGTAGTACCAGAAACTGCATGTGATTCAAATCCATTTAGGACTGGGAAACAAACTCTAGCTCACCCTACAAGATATACACTCTGCTTTTGATAAAAGAGCACTCTTCTACTCTACTGTGTTTCCTATAGGGCCAGAACAGTGAGCTTGCTCAGAACAAAAGAACTGTGCTTCCTACACACACGGCCATATCTAGTTCAACTCCTGCTTAGAAAACTGACAAGAACAGTAGCTCCTCTTCAGTCTGATACACTGTACTTGCTGGGAACAGACGCGAGTGCTATTTGCACTGTGTATGGCAAGGGAACGCAACAGTGACTCTTCTTACCAGAAAAACAACTCTTGCTTGCAGGACCAGAAACTGCGTGGGATTCAACTCCGTTTCTGACTGGGAAACAAACACTAGCTAGCCTTACAAGAAACACACTCTGCTTTTGAGAAAAGAGCACTCTTCTACTCTACTGTGTTTCCAATGGAGTCCGAACAGTGAGCTTGCTCAGAACAAAAGAACTGTGCTTACTACACACACGGGTCATATCTAGTTCAACTCTGCTTAGGAAACTGACAAGAAAAGAAGCTCCTCTTCTTTCCAATACACTGTACTTGCTGGGAGCAGACGCGAGCGCTATTTTGAACTGTGTGTGGCTAAGGGAGCACAATAGTGACTTTCCTTACAAGAAAACAACTCTTGCTCGTAGGACCAAAAACTGCATGTGATTCAACTCCATTTAGGACTGGGAAACAAACCCTAGCTCGCCTTACAAGAAACACACTCTGCTTTGAGAAAAGAGCACTCTTCTACTCTACTGTGTTTCCTATAGGGCCAGAACAGTGAGCTTGTTCAGAACAAAAGAACTGTGTTTTCCTAAACACACGGGCCATATCTAGTTCAACTCTGCTCAGGAAACTGACAAGAACAGTAGACCTTCTTCAGTCCATTACACTGTACTTGCTGGGAACAGACGCCAGTGCTATTTGCACTGTGTATGGCAATTGGACCACAATAGTGACTCATCTTACCAGAAAACAACTCTTGCTCATAGGACAAAAAACTGCATGTGACTCAACTCCATTTAGGAATGGGAAACAAACTCTAGCTCGCTTTACAAGAAACACACTCTGCTTTTGAGAAAAGAGCACTCTTCTACTCTACTGTGTTTCCTATAGGGCCAAAACAGTGAGCTTGCTCAGAAAAAAAGAACTGTGCTTCATACACACACGGGCCATATCTAGTTCAACTCTGCTTAGGAAACTGAGAAGAACAGTAGCTCCTCTTCAGTCCAATACACTGTACTTGCTGGGAACAGACGGGAGGGCTATTTGCACTGTGTATGGCAATGAGAGCGCAATAGTGACTTTCCTAACCAGAAAACAACTCTTGCTCGTAGGACCAGAAACTGCATGTGATTCAACTCCATTAGGAATGGAAAACAAACGCTAGCTCGCCTTACAAGAAACACAGTCTACTTTTGAGAAAAAAGCACTCTTCTACTCTACTGTGTTCCCTATGGTGTCCGAACAGTGAGCTTGCTCAGAACAAAAAAATCTGTGCTTCCTACACACACGGCCATATCTAGTTCAAGTCTGCTTAGGAACCTGACGAGAACAGTAGATCTTCTTCAGTCAATACACTGTACTTGCTGCGAACAGATGCCAGTGCTATTTGTCCTGTGTATGGCAATGGCAGCGCAATAGTGAGTCTTCTTACCAGAAAACAACTCTTGCTCGTAGTTCCAAAAACTGCATGGATTCAACTCCTTTTAGGACTGCGAAACAAACGCTAGCTCGCCTTAGAAGAAACACACTCTGCTTTAGAGAAAAGAGCACTCTTCTACTCTACTGTGTTTCCTATGGGTTCCAAACAGTGAGCTTGCTCAGAACAAAAGAAATGTCCTTCCTACACACACGGCCATATCTAGTTCAATTCTGCTTAGGAACCTGACAATAGCAGTAGATCCTCTTCAGTCCAATACACTGTACTTGCTGGGAACAGACGCCAGTGCTATTTGTCCTGTGTATGGCAATGGGAGCGCAGTAGTGACTCTTCTTACAAGAAAACAACTCTTGCTCGTAGGACCAGAAACTGCGTGTGATTCAACTCTGTTTCTGACTGGGAAACAAACACTACCTAGCCTTACAAGAAACACACTCTGCTTTGAGAAAAGAGCACTCGCCTACTCTACTGTGTTCCTATGTGGTCTGAACAGCGCGCTTGCTCAGAACAAAAGAACTGTTCTTCCTACACACACGGGCCATATCTAGTTCTACTCTGCTTAGGAACTGACAAGAACAGTAGATCCTCTTCAGTCCAATACACTGTACATGCTGGGAACAGACGCCATTACTATTTGCCCTGTGTATGAAAATGGGAGCATAACAGTGACTCTTCTTAAAAGAAAAGAACTCTTACTCATAGGACCAGAAACTGCCTGTGACTCAACTCTATTTAGGACTGGAAACAAATGCGAGCTCGCCTTTCAAGAAATACACTCTACTTTAGAGTAAAGAGCACTCTTCTACTCTACTGTGTTTCCTATAGGGCCAGAACAGTGAGCTTGCTCAGAACATAATAACTGTGCTTCCTACACACACCGGCCATATCTAGTTCAACTCTGCTTAGGAACCTGACAAGAACAGTAGATCCTCTTCAGTCCAATACACTGTACTTGCTGGGAACAGACGCGAGTGCTATTTGCACTGTGTATGGCAATGAGAGCTCAATAGTGACTTTCTTACCAGAAAACAACTCTTGCTCATAGGACTACAAACTGCATGTGATACAACGCAATTTAGGACTGGGAAACAAATGCTAGCTCACATTACAAGAAACACACTCTGCTTTTGAGAAAAGAGCACTCTTCTACTCTACGGTGTTTCCTATGTGGTCCGAACAGTGAGCTTGCTCAGAACAAAAGAACTGTGCTTCCTACATACACGGCCATATCTAGTTCAATTCTGCTTAGGAACCTGACAAGAACAGTAGATCCTCTTCAGTCCAATACACTGTACTTGCTGGGAACAGACAACAGTGCTACTTGTCCTGTGTATGGCAATGGCAGCGCAATAGTGGCTTTCCTTACCAGAAAACAACTCTTGCTCGTAGGACCAGAAAGTGCATGTGATTCAACTCCATTTAGGACTGGGAAACAAACGCTAGCTCGCCTTACAAGAAACACACTCTGCTTTTGAGAAAAGAGCACGCTTCTACTCTACTGTGTTTCCTATAGAGCCAGAAGAGTGAGCTTGCTCAGAACAAAAGAACTGTGCTTCCTCCACACACGGGCCATTTCTAGTTCAACTCTGCTTTGGAAACTGACAAGAACAGTAGATCCTCTTCAGTCCAATACATTGTATATGCTGGGAACAAACGACAGTGCTATTTGCGCTGTGTATGACAATGGGAGCATAATAGTGACTCTTCTTACCAGAGAAAAACTCTTGCTCGTAGGACCAGAAACTGCATGGGATTAAACTCCGTTTCTGACTGGGAAACAAACACTAGCTAGCCTTACAAGAAACACACTCTGCTTTTGAGAAAAGAGCACTCTTCTACTCTACTGTGTTTCCTAAGGGGTCCGAACGGAGAGTTTGCTCAGAAAAAAAGAACTGAGCTTCCTACACACATGGCCATATCTAGTTCAACTCTGTTTCGGAAACTGACAAGAACAGTAGCTCCTCTTCAGTCCAATACACTGTACTTGCTGGGAGCAGACGTGAGTGCTATTTGCACTGTGTATGACAAAGGGAGCACCATAGTGACTTTCCTTACCAGAAAACAACTGTTGCACATAGTACCAGAAACTGCATGTGATTCAATTCCATTTAGGACTGGGAAACAAACGCTAGCTCCCCTTACAAGGAACACACTCTGCTTTTGAGAAAAGAGCATTCTTCTACGCTACTGTGTTTCCTAAAGGGCCAGAACAGTGAGCTTGCTCAGAAGAAAAGAACTGTGCTTCCTACACACACGGGCCATATCTAGTTCAACTCAGCATAGGAAACTGACAAGTACAGTAGCTCCTCTTCTGTCTAATACAATGTACTTGCTGGGAGCAGACGCGAGAGCTATTTGCACTGTGTATGACAATGGCAGCTCAATAGTGACTCTTCCCACCAGAAAACAACTCTTGCATGTAGGACCAGAAACTGCATGTGATTCAACTCCATTTAGGACTGGGAAACAAACCATAGCTCGCCTTAGAAGAAACACACTCTGCTTTTGAGAAAAGAGCACTCTTCTACTCTATTGTGTTTCTAATAGGGCCAGAACAGTGAGCTTGCTCAGAACAAAAGAACTGTGCTTCCTACACACACGGGCCATATCTAGTTCAACTCTGATTAGGAAACTGACAAGAAGAGTAGATCCTCTTCAGTCCAATACACTTTACATGCTGGGAACAGACGCCCGTGCTATTTGCCTGTGTATGACAATGGGAGCACAATAGTGACTCTTCTTACCAGAAAACAACTCTTGCTCGTAGGACCAGAAACTGCATGTGATTCAACTCCATTTAGGACTGGGAAACAAACGCTAGCTCGCCTTACAAGAAACACACTCTGCTTTTCAGAAAAGAGCACTCTTCTACTCTACTGTGTTTCCTGTAGGGCCAGAAGAGTGAGCTTGCTCAGAACAAAAGAACTGTGCTTCCCATACACACGGGGCATATCTAGTTCAACTCTGCTTAGGAAACTGACAAGAACAGTAGATCCTCTTCAGTCTAACACACTGTACATGCTGGGAACAGATGCCAGTGCTATTTGCCCTGTGTATGACAATGGGAGCGCAATAGTGACTCTTCTTACCAGAAAACAATTCTTGCTCATAGGACCAGAAACTGCATGGGATTCAACTCCATTTATGACTGGGAAACAAACGCTAGCTTGCCTTACAAAAAACACACTCTGCTTTTGAGAAAAGAGCACTTTTCTACTCTACTGTGTTTCCTATGGGGTCCGAACAGTGAGCTTGTTCAGAACAAAAGAACTGTGCTTCCTACACACACGGCCATATCTAGTTCAATTCTGATTAGGAACCTGACAAGAGCAGTATATCCTCTTCAGTCCAAAACACTGTACTTGCTGGGAACAGACGCCAGTGCTATTTGTCCTGTGTATGGCAAATGCAGCGCAATAGTGACTATTCTTAACATAAAACAACTCTTGTTCGTAGGACCAGAAAGTGCATGTGACTCAACTCCATTTAGGACTGGGAAACAAACTCTAGCTCGCTTTACAAGAAACACACTCTGCTTTTGAGAAAAGAGCACTCTTCTACTCTACTGTGTTTCCTATAGGGCCAAAACAGTGAGCTTGCTCAGAAAAAAAGAACTGTGCTTCATACACACACGGGCCATATCTAGTTCAACTCTGCTTAGGAAACTGAGAAGAACAGTAGCTCCTCTTCAGTCCAATACACTGTACTTGCTGGGAACAAACGGGAGGGCTATTTGCACTGTGTATGGCAATGAGAGCGCAATAGTGACTTTCCTAACCAGAAAACAACTCTTGCTCGTAGGACCAGAAACTGCATGTGATTCAACTCCATTTAGGAATGGAAAACAAACGCTAGCTCGCCTTACAAGAAACACACTCTACTTTTGAGAAAAAAGCACTCTTCTACTCTACTGTGTTCCCTATGGGGTCCGATAGTGAGCTTGCTCAGAACAAAAAAACTGTGCTTCCTACACACACGGCCATATCTAGTTCAAGTCTGCTTAGGAACCTGACGAGAACAGTAGATCTTCTTCAGTCCAATACACTGTACTTGCTGCGAACAGATGCCAGTGCTATTTGTCCTGTGTATGGCAATGGCAGCGCAATAGTGAGTCTTCTTACCAGAAAACAACTCTTGCTCGTAGTTCCAAAAACTGCATGGGATTCAACTCCTTTTAGGACTGCGAAACAAACGCTAGCTCGCCTTAGAAGAAACACACTCTGCTTTAGAGAAAAGAGCACTCTTCTACTCTACTGTGTTTCCTATGGGTTCCAAACAGTGAGCTTGCTCAGAACAAAAGAAATGTCCTTCCTACACACACGGCCATATCTAGTTCAATTCTGCTTAGGAACCTGACAAGAGCAGTAGATCCTCTTCAGTCCAATACACTGTCCTTGCTGGGAACAGACGCCAGTGCTATTTGTCCTGTGTATGGCAATGGGAGCGCAGTAGTGACTCTTCTTACAAGAAAACAACTCTTGCTCGTAGGACCAGAAACTGCGTGTGATTCAACTCTGTTTCTGACTGGGAAACAAACACTACCTAGCCTTACAAGAAACACACTCTGCTTTTGAGAAAAGAGCACTCGCCTACTCTACTGTGTTTCCTATGTGGTCCGAACAGCGCGCTTGTTCAGAACAAAAGAACTGTTCTTCCTACACACACGGGCCATATCTAGTTCTACTCTGCTTAGGAAACTGACAAGAACAGTAGATCCTCTTCAGTCCAATACACTGTACATGCTGGGAACAGACGCCATTACTATTTGCCCTGTGTATGAAAATGGGAGCGTAATAGTGACTCTTCTTAAAAGAAAACAACTCTTACTCATAGGACCAGAAACTGCCTGTGACTCAACTCTATTTAGGACTGGGAAACAAATGCGAGCTCGCCTTTCAAGAAATACACTCTACTTTAGAGTAAAGAGCACTCTTCTACTCTACTGTGTTTCCTATAGGGCCAGAACAGTGAGCTTGCTCAGAACATAATAACTGTGCTTCCTACACACACCGGCCATATCTAGTTCAACTCTGCTTAGGAACCTGACAAGAACAGTAGATCCTCTTCAGTCCAATACACTGTACTTGCTGGGAACAGACAACAGTGCTACTTGTCCTGTGTATGGCAATGGCAGCGCAATAGTGGCTTTCCTTACCAGAAAACAACTCTTGCTCGTAGGACCAGAAACTGCATGTGATTCAACTCCATTTAGGACTGGGAAACAAACGCTAGCTTGCGTTATAAGAAACACACTCTGCTTTTGAGAAAAGAGCACGCTTCTACTCTACTGTGTTTCCTATAGAGCCAGAAGAGTGAGCTTGCTCAGAACAAAAGAACTGTGCTTCCTACACACACGGGCCATTTCTAGTTCAACTCTGCTTTGGAAACTGACAAGAACAGTAGATCCTCTTCAGTCCAATACATTGTATATGCTGGGAACAAACGACAGTGCTCTTTGCGCTGTGTATGACAATGGGAGCATAATAGTGACTCTTCTTACCAGAGAAAAACTCTTGCTCGTAGGACCAGAAACTGCATGGGATTCATCTCCATTTAGGACTGGGAAACAAATGCTAGCTTGCCTTACAAGAAACACACTCTGCTTTTGAGAAAAGAGCACTCTTCTACTCTACTGTTTTTCCTATGGGGTCCGAACAGTGAGCCTGCTAAGAACAAAAGAACTGTGCTTCCTACACACACGGGCCATATCTAGTTCAACTCTGGTTAGAAAACTGACAAGAACAGTATCTCCTCTTCTGTCCAATACACTGTACTTGCTGGGAACAGACGCGAGTGCTATTTGCACTGTGTATGGCAATGGGAGCGCAATAGTGACTCTTCTTACCAGAAAACAACTCTTGCTCGTAGGACCAGAAACTGCATGGGATTAAACTCCGTTTCTGACTGGGAAACAAACACTAGCTAGCCTTACAAGAAACACACTCTGCTTTTGAGAAAAGAGCACTCTTCTACTCTACTGTGTTTCCTATAAGGCCAGAACAGTGAGCTTGCTCAGAACAAAAGAACTGTGATTCCTTCACACATGGGCCATATCTAGTTCAACTCTGCTTCGGAAACTGACAAGAACAGTAGCTCCTCTTCATTCCAATACACTGTACTTGCTGGGAGCAGACCCGAGTGCTATTTGCACTGTGTATGGCAAAGGGAGCACCATAGTGACTTTCCTTACCAGAAAACAACTTTTGTTCGTAGTACCAGAAACTGAATGTGATTCAATTCCTTTTAAAACTGGGAAACAAACGCTAGCTCGCCTTACAAGAAACACACTCTGCTTTTGAGAAAAGAGCACTCGCCTACTCTACAGTGTTTCCTATGGGGTCCGAACAGTGAGCTTGCTCAGAACAAAAGAACTGTGCTTCCTACACACACGGGCCATATCTAGTTCAACTCTGCTTAGGAAACTGACAAGAACAGTAGATCCTCCTCAGTCTAATACACTGTACATGCTGGGAAGAGACACCCGTGCTATTTGCCCTGTGTATGACAATGGGAGCGTAATTGTGACTCTTCTTACCAAAAAACAACTCTTGCTCGTAGGACCAGAAACTGCATGAGATTCAACTCCATTTATGACTGGGAAACGAATGCTAGCTTGCCTTACAAGAAACACACTCTGCTTTTGAGAAAAGAGCACTCTTCAACTCCACTGTGTTTCCTCTGGTGTCCGAACAGTGAGCTTGCTCAGGAAAAAAGAACTGTGCTTCCTACACACACGGGCCATATCTAGTTCAACTCTGCTTCGGAAACTGACAAGAACAGTATCTCCTCTTCAGTCCAATACAGTGTACTTGCTGGGAGCAGACACGAGTGCTATTTGCATTGTGTATGGCAATGGGAGCGCAATAGTGACTCTTCTTACCAGAAAACAACTCTTGCTCATAGGACCAGAAACTGCATGGGATTCAACTTTGTTTCTGACTGGGAAACAAACACTAGCTAGCCTTACAAGAAACACACTCTGCTTTTGAGAAAAGAGCACTCTTCTACTCTACTGTGTTTCCTAAGGGGTCCGAACAGAGAGTTTGCTCAGAAAAAAAGAACTGAGCTTCCTACACACATGGCCATATCTAGTTCAACTCTGCTTCGGAAACTGACAAGAACAGTAGCTCCTCTTCAGTCCAATACACTGTACTTGCTGGGAGCAGACGTGAGTGCTATTTGCACTGTGTATGACAAAGGGAGCACCATAGTCACTTTCCTTACCAGAAAACAACTGTTGCACATAGTACCAGAAACTGCATGTGATTCAATTCCATTTAGGACTGGGAAACAAACGCTAGCTCCCCTTACAAGGAACACACTCTGCTTTTGAGAAAAGAGCATTCTTCTACGCTACTGTGTTTCCTAAAGGGCCAGAACAGTGAGCTTGCTCAGAACAAAAGAACTTTGCTTCCTACACACACGGGCCATATCTAGTTCAACTCAGCATAGGAAACTGACAAGTACAGTAGCTCCTCTTCTGTCTAATACAATGTATTTGCTGGGAGCAGACGCGAGAGCTATTTGCACTGTGTATGACAATGGCAGCTCAATAGTGACTCTTCCCACCAGAAAACAACTCTTGCATGTAGGACCAGAAACTGCATGTGATTCAACTCCATTTAGGACTGGGAAACAAACCATAGCTCGCCTTAGAAGAAACACACTCTGCTTTTGAGAAAAGAGCACTCTTCTACTCTATTGTGTTTCTAATAGGGCCAGAACAGTGAGCTTGCTCAGAACAAAAGAACTGTGCTTCCTACACACACAGGCCATATCTAGTTCAACTCTGATTAGGAAACTGACAAGAAGAGTAGATCCTCTTCAGTCCAATACACTTTATATGCTGGGAACAGACGCCCGTGCTATTTGCCTGTGTATGACAATGGGAGCGTAATAGTGACTCTTCTTAACAGAAAAAACTATTACTCATAGGACCAGAAACTGCATGTGATTCAACTCCATTTAGGACTGGGAAACAAACGCTAGCTTGCCTTACAAGAAACACACTCTGCTTTTGAGAAAAGAGCACTCTTCTACTCTACTGTGTTTCCTATGGGCTCGAGAACCGTGAGCTTGCTCAGAAAAAAGAACTGTGCTTCCTACACACACGGGTCATATCTAATTCCACTCTGCTTAGAAAAATTACAAGAACAGTATATCCTCTTCTTTCCAATACACTGTACTTGCTGGGAACATACGCGAGTGCTATTTGCACTGTTTGTGGCTGAGGGAGCGCAATAGTGACTTTCCTTACCAGAAAACAACTCTTGCTCGTAGGACCAGAAACTGCATGTGATACAACTCCATTTAAAACTGGGAAACAAACGCTAGCTTCCTTTATAAGAAACACACTCTGCTTTTGAGAAAAGAGCACTCGCCTAATCTACTGTGTATCCTAAGTGGTCCGAACAGTGAGCTTGCTCAGAAAAAAAGAACTGTGCTTCCTACACACACGGGCCATATCTAGTTCAACTCTGCTTAGGAAACTGACAAGAAGAGTAGATCCTCTTCAGTACAATACACTGTACATGCTGGGAACAGACGAGAGTGCTATTTGCCCTGTGTATGACAATGGGAGCGTAATAGTGACTCTTCTTACCAGAAAACAACTCTTGCCTGTAGGACCAGAAACTGCATGTGATTCAACTCCATTTAGGACCGGGAAACAAACCATAGCTCGCCTTAGAAGAAACACACTCTGCTTTTGAGAAAAGAGCACTCTTCTACTCTATTGTGTTTCTAATAGGGCCAGAACAGTGAGCTTGCTCAGAACAAAAGAACTGTGCTTCCTACACACACAGGCCATATCTAGTTCAACTCTGATTAGGAAACTGACAAGAAGAGTAGATCCTCTTCAGTCCAATACACTTTACATGCTGGGAACAGACGCCCGTGCTATTTGCCTGTGTATGACAATGGGAGCACAATAGTGACTCTTCTTACCAGAAAACAACTCTTGCTCGTAGGACCAGAAACTGCATGTGATTCAACTCCATTTAGGACTGGGAAACAAACGCTAGCTCGCCTTACAAGAAACACACTCTGCTTTTCAGAAAAGAGCACTCTTCTACTCTACTGTGTTTCCTGTAGGGCCAGAAGAGTGAGCTTGCTCAGAACAAAAGAACTGTGCTTCCCATACACACGGGGCATATCTAGTTCAACTCTGCTTAGGAAACTGACAAGAACAGTAGATCCTCTTCAGTCTAACACACTGTACATGCTGGGAACAGATGCCAGTGCTATTTGCCCTGTGTATGACAATGGGAGCGCAATAGTGACTCTTCTTACCAGAAAACAATTCTTGCTCATAGGACCAGAAACTGCATGGGATTCAACTCCATTTATGACTGGGAAACAAACGCTAGCTTGCCTTACAAAAAACACACTCTGCTTTTGAGAAAAGAGCACTTTTCTACTCTACTGTGTTTCCTATGGGGTCCGAACAGTGAGCTTGTTCAGAACAAAAGAACTGTGCTTCCTACACACACGGCCATATCTAGTTCAATTCTGATTAGGAACCTGACAAGAGCAGTATATCCTCTTCAGTCCAAAACACTGTACTTGCTGGGAACAGACGCCAGTGCTATTTGTCCTGTGTATGGTAAATGCAGCGCAATAGTGACTATTCTTAACATAAAACAACTCTTGTTCGTAGGACCAGAAAGTGCATGTGACTCAACTCCATTTAGGACTGGAAAACAAACTCTAGCTCGCTTTACAAGAAACACACTCTGCTTTTGAGAAAAGAGCACTCTTCTACTCTACTGTGTTTCCTATAGGGCCAAAACAGTGAGCTTGCTCAGAAAAAAAGAACTGTGCTTCATACACACACGGGCCATATCTAGTTCAACTCTGCTTAGGAAACTGAGAAGAACAGTAGCTCCTCTTCAGTCCAATACACTGTACTTGCTGGGAACAGACGGGAGGGCTATTTGCACTGTGTATGGCAATGAGAGCGCAATAGTGACTTTCCTAACCAGAAAACAACTCTTGCTCGTAGGACCAGAAACTGCATGTGATTCAACTCCATTTAGGAATGGAAAACAAACGCTAGCTCGCCTTACAAGAAACACACTCTACTTTTGAGAAAAAAGCACTCTTCTACTCTACTGTGTTCCCTATGGGGTCCGAACAGTGAGCTTGCTCAGAACAAAAAAACTGTGCTTCCTACACACACGGCCATATCTAGTTCAAGTCTGCTTAGGAACCTGACGAGAACAGTAGATCTTCTTCAGTCCAATACACTGTACTTGCTGCGAACAGATGCCAGTGCTATTTGTCCTGTGTATGGCAATGGCAGCACAATAGTGACTCTTCTTTCCAGAAAACAACTCTTGCTCGTAGTTCCAAAAACTGCATGGGATTCAACTCCTTTTAGGACTGCGAAACAAACGCTAGCTCGCCTTAGAAGAAACACACTCTGCTTTAGAGAAAAGAGCACTCTTCTACTCTACTGTGTTTCCTATGGGTTCCAAACAGTGAGCTTGCTCAGAACAAAAGAAATGTCCTTCCTACACACACGGCCATATCTAGTTCAATTCTGCTTAGGAACCTGACAAGAGCAGTAGATCCTCTTCAGTCCAAACACTGTACTTGCTGGGAACAGACGCCAGTGCTATTTGTCCTGTGTATGGCAATGGGAGCGCAGTAGTGACTCTTCTTACAAGAAAACAACTCTTGCTCGTAGGACCAGAAACTGCGTGTGATTCAACTCTGTTTCTGACTGGGAAACAAACACTACCTAGCCTTACAAGAAACACACTCTGCTTTTGAGAAAAGAGCACTCGCCTACTCTACTGTGTTTCCTATGTGGTCCGAACAGAACGCTTGCTCAGAACAAAAGAACTGTTCTTCCTACACACACGGGCCATATCTAGTTCTACTCTGCTTAGGAAACTGACAAGAACAGTAGATCCTCTTCAGTCCAATACACTGTACATGCTGGGAACAGACGCCATTACTATTTGCCCTGTGTATGAAAATGGGAGCGTAATAGTGACTCTTCTTAAAAGAAAACAACTCTTACTCATAGGACCAGAAACTGCCTGTGACTCAACTCTATTTAGGACTGGGAAACAAATGCAAGCTCGCCTTTCAAGAAATACACTCTACTTTAGAGAAAAGAGCTCTCTTCTACTCTACTGTGTTTCCTATAGGGCCAGAACAGTGAGCTTGCTCAGAACATAATAACTGTGCTTCCTACACACACCGGCCATATCTAGTTCAACTCTGCTTAGGAACCTGACAAGAACAGTAGATCCTCTTCAGTCCAATACACTGTACTTGCTGGGAACAGACGCGAGTGCTATTTGCACTGTGTATGGCAATGAGAGCGCAATAGTGACTTTCCTTACCAGAAAACAACTCTTGCTCATAGGACTACAAACTGCATGTGATACAACGCCATTTAGGACTGGGAAACAAATGCTAGCTCACTTTACAAGAAACACACTCTGCTTTTGAGAAAAGAGCACTCTTCTACTCTACGGTGTTTCCTATGTGGTCCGAACAGTGAGCTTGCTCAGAACAAAAGAACTGTGCTTCCTACACACACGGGCCATATCTAGTTCAATTCTGCTTAGGAACCTGACAAGAACAGTAGATCCTCTTCAGTCCAATACACTGTACTTGCTGGGAACAGACAACAGTGCTACTTGTCCTGTGTATGGCAATGGCAGCGCAATAGTGGCTTTCCTTACCAGAAAACAACTCTTGCTCGTAGGACCAGAAACTGCATGGGATTCATCTCCATTTAGGACTGGGAAACAAATGCTAGCTTGCCTTACAAGAAACACACTCTGCTTTTGAGAAAAGAGCACTCTTCTACTCTACTGTTTTTCCTATGGGGTCCGAACAGTGAGCCTGCTAAGAACAAAAGAACTGTGCTTCCTACACACACGGGCCATATCTTGTTCAACTCTGGTTAGAAAACTGACAAGAACAGTATCTCCTCTTCTGTCCAATACACTGTACTTGCTGGGAACAGACGCGAGTGCTATTTGCACTGTGTATGGCAATGGGAGCGCAATAGTGACTCTTCTTACCAGAAAACAACTCTTGCTCGTAGGACCAGAAACTGCATGGGATTAAACTCCGTTTCTGACTGGGAAACAAACACTAGCTAGCCTTACAAGAAACACACTCTGCTTTTGAGAAAAGAGCACTCTTCTACTCTACTGTGTTTCCTATAAGGCCAGAACAGTGAGCTTGCTCAGAACAAAAGAACTGTGATTCCTTCACACATGGGCCATATCTAGTTCAACTCTGCTTCGGAAACTGACAAGAACAGTAGCTCCTCTTCATTCCAATACACTGTACTTGCTGGGAGCAGACCCGAGTGCTATTTGCACTGTGTATGGCAAAGGGAGCACCATAGTGACTTTCCTTACCAGAAAACAACTTTTGCTCGTAGTACCAGAAACTGAATGTGATTCAATTCCTTTTAAAACTGGGAAACAAACTCTAGCTCGCCTTACAAGAAACACACTCTGCTTTTGAGAAAAGAGCACTCGCCTACTCTACAGTGTTTCCTATGGGGTCCGAACAGTGAGCTTGCTCAGAACAAAAGAACTGTGCTTCCTACACACACGGGCCATATCTAGTTCAACTCTGCTTAGGAAACTGACAAGAACAGTAGATCCTCCTCAGTCCAATACACTGTACATGCTGGGAACAGACACCCGTGCTATTTGCCCTGTGTATGACAATGGGAGCGTAATTTTGACTCTTCTTACCAAAAAACAACTCTTGCTCGTAGGACCAGAAACTGCATGAGATTCAACTTCATTTATGACTGGGAAACGAATGCTAGCTTGCCTTACAAGAAACACACTCTGCTTTTGAGAAAAGAGCACTCTTCTACTCCACTGTGTTTCCTCTGGTGTCCGAACAGTGAGCTTGCTCAGGAAAAAAGAACTGTGCTTTCTACACACACGGGCCATATCTAGTTCAACTCTGCTTCGGAAACTGACAAGAACAGTATCTCCTATTCAGTCCAATACAGTGTACTTGCTGGGAGCAGACACGAGTGCTATTTGCACTGTGTATGGCAATGGGAGCGCAATAGTGACTCTTCTTACCAGAAAACAACTCTTGCTCATAGGACCAGAAACTGCATGGGATTCAACTTTGTTTCTGACTGGGAAACAAACACTAGCTCCCCTTACAAGGAACACACTCTGCTTTTGAGAAAAGAGCATTCTTCTACGCTACTGTGTTTCCTAAAGGGCCAGAACAGTGAGCTTGCTCAGAACAAAAGAACTGTGCTTCCTACACACACGGGCCATATCTAGTTCAACTCAGCATAGGAAACTGACAAGTACAGTAGCTCCTCTTCTGTCTAATACAATGTACTTGCTGGGAGCAGACGCGAGAGCTATTTGCACTGTGTATGACAATGGCAGCTCAATAGTGACTCTTCCCACCAGAAAACAACTCTTGCATGTAGGACCAGAAACTGCATGTGATTCAACTCCATTTAGGACTGGGAAACAAACCATAGCTCGCCTTAGAAGAAACACACTCTGCTTTTGAGAAAAGAGCACTCTTCTACTCTATTGTGTTTCTAATAGGGCCAGAACAGTGAGCTTGCTCAGAACAAAAGAACTGTGCTTCCTACACACACAGGCCATATCTAGTTCAACTCTGATTAGGAAACTGACAAGAAGAGTAGATCCTCTTCAGTCCAATACACTTTACATGCTGGGAACAGACGCCCGTGCTATTTGCCTGTGTATGACAATGGGAGCACAATAGTGACTCTTCTTACCAGAAAACAACTCTTGCTCGTAGGACCAGAAACTGCATGTGATTCAACTCCATTTAGGACTGGGAAACAAATGCTAGCTCGCCTTACAAGAAACACACTCTGCTTTTCAGAAAAGAGCACTCTTCTACTCTACTGTGTTTCCTGTAGGGCCAGAACAGTGAGCTTGCTCAGAACAAAAGAACTGTGCTTCCCATACACACGGGCCATATCTAGTTCAACTCTGCTTAGGAAACTGACAAGAACAGTAGATCCTCTTCAGTCTAACACACTGTACATGCTGGGAACAGATGCCAGTGCTATTTGCCCTGTGTATGACACTGGGAGCGCAATAGTGACTCTTCTTACCAGAAAACAATTCTTGCTCATAGGACCAGAAACTGCATGGGATTCAACTCCATTTAGGACTGGCAAACAAACGCTAGCTCGCCTTACAAGAAACACACTCTGCTTTTGAGAAAAGAGCACTCTTCTACTCTACTGTGTTTCCTATAGGGCCAGAAAAGTGAGCTTGCTCAGAACAAAAGAACTGTGGTTCCTACACAAACGGGCCATGTCTAGTTCAACTCTGCTTTGGAAACTGACAAGAACAGTAGATCCTCTTCAGTCCAATACATTGTACATGCTGGGAACAGACGACAGTGCTATTTGCGCTGTGTATGACAATGGGAGCGTAATAGTGACTCTTCTTAACAGAAAAAACTATTACTCATAGGAACAGAAACTGCATGTGATTCAACTCCATTTAGGACTGGGAAACAAACGCTAGCTTGCCTTACAAGAAACACACTCTGCTTTTGAGAAAAGAGCACTCTTCTACTCTACTGTGTTTCCTATGGGCTCGAGAACCGTGAGCTTGCTCAGAAAAAAGAACTGTGCTTCCTACACACACGGGTCATATCTAATTTCACTCTGCTTAGAAAAATTACAAGAACAGTATATCCTCTTCTTTCCAATACACTGTACTTGCTGGGAACATACGCGAGTGCTATTTGCACTGTGTGTGGCTAAGGGAGCGCAATAGTGACTTTCCTTACCAGAAAACAACTCTTGCTCGTAGGACCAGAAACTGCATGTGATACAACTCCATTTAAAACTGGGAAACAAACGCTAGCTTCCTTTACAAGAAAGACACTCTGCTTTTGAGAAAAGAGCACTCGCCTAATCTACTGTGTTTCCTAAGTGGTCCGAACAGTGAGCTTGCTCAGAAAAAAAGAACTGTGCTTCCTACACACACGGCCATATCTAGTTCAACTCTGCTTAGGAAACTGACAAGAAGAGTAGATCCTCTTCAGTACAATACACTGTACATGCTGGGAACAGACGAGAGTGCTATTTGCCCTGTGTATGACAATGGGAGCGTAATAGTGTCTCTTCTTACCAGAAAACAACTCTTGCCTGTAGGACCAGAAACTGCATGTGATTCAACTCCATTTAGGACTGGGAAACAAACCCTAGCTCGCCTTAGAAGAAACACACTCTGCTTTTGAGAAAAGAGCACTCTTCTACTCTACTGGGTTTCTTATAGGGCCAGAACAGTGAGCTTGCTCAGAACAAAAGAACTGTGCTTCCTACACATACGGGCCATATCTAGTTCAACTCTGCTTAGGAAATTGACAAGAAGAGTAGATCCTCTTCAGACCAATACACTGTACATGCTGGGAACAGACGAGAGTGCTATTTGCCCTGTGTATGACAATGGGAGCACAATAGTGACTCTTCTTACCAAAAAACAACTCTTGCTCGTAAGACCAGAAACTGCATGGGATTCAACTCCATTTAGGACTGGGAAACAAACGCTAGTTTGCCTTACAAGAAACACACTCTGCTTTTGAGAAAAGAGCACTCTTCTGCTCTACTGTGTTTCCTAAAGGGCCAGAACAGTGAGCTTGCTCAGAACAAAAGAACTGTGCTTCCTACACACGGGACATATCTAGTTGAATTCTGCTTAGAAAACTGACAAGAACAGTAGCTCCTCTTCAGTCCAATACACTGTACTTGCTAGGAGCAGACGCGACTGCTATTTGCACTGTGTATGACAATGGGAGCGCAATAGTGACCCTTCTTACCAGAAAACAACTCTTGCTCGTAGGACCAGAAACTGCATGAAATTCAACTTCATTTCTCACTGGGAAACAAACACTAGCTAGCCTTACAAGAAACACACTCTGCTTTTGAGAAAAGAGCACTCTTCTACTCTACTGTGTTTCCTATAGGTTCAGAACAGTGAGCTTGCTCAGAACAAAAGAACTGTGCTTCCTACACACACGGGCCATATCTAGTTCAACTCTGCATAGGAAACTGACAAGAACAGTAGCTCCTCTTCTGTCTAATACAATGTACTTGCTGGGAGCAGATGCGAGAGCTATTTGCACTGTGTATGACAATGGGAGCTCAATAGTGACTCTTCCCACCAGAAAACAACTCTTGCCTGTAGGACCAGAAACTGCATGTGATTCAACTCCATTTAAAACTGGGAAACAAACCATAGCTCGCCTTAGAAGAAACACACTCTGCTTTTGAGAAAAGAGCACTCTTCTACTCTACTGTGTTTCTTATAGGGCCAGAACAGTGAGCTTGCTCAGAACAAAAGAACTGTGCGTCCTACACACACGGGCCATATCTAGTTCAACTCTGCTTAGGAAACTGACAAGAAGAGTAGATCCTCTTCAGTCCAATACACTTTACATGCAGGGAACAGACGCCCGTGCTATTTGCCCTGTGTATGACAATGGGAGCACAATAGTGACTCTTCTTACCAGAAAACAACTCTTGCTCGTAGGACCAGAAACTTCATGGGATTCAACTCCATTTAGGACTGGGAAAAAACGCTAGCTTGCCTTGCAAGAAACACTCTATGCTTTTGAGAAAAGAGCACTCTTCTACTCTACTGTGTTTCCTATGGGGTCCGAACAGTGAGCTTGCTCAGAACAAAAGAACTGTGCTTCCTACACACATGGGCCATATCTAGTTCAAATCTGCTTCGGAAACTGACAAGAACAGTACCTCCTCTTCAGTCCAATACACTGTACTTGCTGGGAGCAGACGCGAGTGCTATTTGCCCTGTGTATGGCAATGGGAGCACCATAGTGACTTTCCTTACCAGAAAACAACTCTTGCTCGTAGTACCACAAACTGAATGTGATTCAATTCCATTTAGGACTGGGAAACAAACACTAGCTCGCCTTACAAGAAACACACTCTGCTTTTGAGAAAAGAGCACTCTTCTGCTCTACTGTGTTTCCTAAAGGGCCAGAACAGTGAGCTTGCTCAGAACAAAAGAACTGTGCTTCCTACACACATGGGCCATATCTAGTTCAAATCTGCTTCGGAAACTGACAAGAACAGTAGCTCCTCTTCAGTCCAATACACTGTACTTGCTGGGAACAGACGCGAGTGCTATTTGCACTGTGTATGGCAATGGGAGCGCAATAGTGACTCTTCTTACCAGAAAACAACTCATGCTCGTAGGACCAGAAACTGCATGGGATTCAACTTCGTTTCTGACTGGGAAACAAACACTAGCTAGCCTTACAAGAATCACACTCTGCTTTTGAGAAAAGAGCACTCTTCTACTCTACTGTGTTTCCTGTAAGGCCAGAAGAGTGAGCTTGCTTAGAACAAAAGAACTGTGCTTCCTACACACGGGCCATATCTAGTTCAACTCTGCTTAGGAAACTGACAAGAACAGTAGATCCTCCTCAGTCCAATACACTGTACGTGCTGGGAACAGACACCCGTGCCATTTGCCCTGTGTATGACAATGGGAGCTTAATTGTGACTCTTCTTACCAGAAAACAACTCTTGCTCGTAGGACCAGAAACTGCATGGGATTCAACTCCATTTATGACTGGGAAATGAATGCTAGCTCGCCTTACAAGAAACACACTCTGCTTCTGAGAAAGGAGCACTCTTCTACTCTACTGTGTTTCCTATGGTGTCCGAACAGTGAGCTTGATCAGAACAAAAAAACTGTGCTTCCTACACACATGGGCCATATCTAGTTCAACTCTGCTTAGGAAACTGACAAGAACAGTATATCCTCTTCAGTCCAATACACTGTACTTGCTGTGAGCAGACACGAGTGCTATTTGCACTGTGTATGGCAATGGGAGCGCAATAGTGACTCTTCTTACCAGAAAACAACTCTTGCTCGTAGGACCAGAAACTGCATGGGATTCAACTTCGTTTCTGACTGGGAAACAAACACTAGCTAGCCTTACAAGAAACACACTCTGCTTTTGAGAAAAGAGCACTCTTCTACTCTACTGTGTTTCCTATACGGCCAGAGCAGTGAGCTTGCTCAGAACAATAGAACTGTGCTTCCTACACACACGGACCATATCTAGTTCAACTATTCTTAGGAAACTGACAAGAACATTAGCTCCTCTTCAGTCCAATACACTGTACGTGCTGGGAACAGACACGAGTGCTATTTGCACTGTGTATGGCAAAGGGAGCACAATAGTGACTTTCCTTACCAGAAAACAACTCTTGCTCGTAGTACCAGAAACTGTATGTGATTCAAATCCATTTAGGACTGGGAAACAAACTCTAGCTCACCCTACAAGAAACACACTCTGCTTTTGAGAAAAGAGCACTCTTCTACTCTACTGTGTTTCCTATAGGGCAAGAACAGTGAGCTTGCTCAGAACAATAGAACTGTGCTTCCTACACACACGGACCATATCTAGTTCAACTATTCTTAGGAAACTGACAAGAACATTAGCTCCTCTTCAGTCCAATACACTGTACGTGCTGGGAACAGACACGAGTGCTATTTGCACTGTGTATGGCAAAGGGAGCACAATAGTGACTTTCCTTACCAGAAAACAACTCTTGCTCGTAGTACCAGAAACTGTATGTGATTCAAATCCATTTAGGACTGGGAAACAAACTCTAGCTCACCCTACAAGAAACACACTCTGCTTTTGAGAAAAGAGCACTCTTCTACTCTACTGTGTTTCCTATAGGGCCAGAACAGTGAGCTTGCTCAGAACAAAAGAACTGTGCTTCCTACACACACGGGCCATATATATTTCAACTCTGCTTAGGAAACTGACAAGAACAGTAGCTCCTCTTCAGTCCAATACACTGTACTTGCTGGGAACAGATGCGAGTGCTATTTGCAATGTGTATGGCAAGGGAACGCAATAGTTACTCTTCTTACCAGAAAACAACTCTTGCTTCCAGGACCAGAAAGTGCGTGGGATTCAACTCCGTTTCTGACTGGGAAACAAACACTAGCTAGCCTTACAAGAAACACACTCTGCTTTTGAGAAAAGAGCACTCTTCTACTCTACTGTGTTTACAATGGAGTCCGAACAGTGAGCTTGCTCAGAACAAAAGAACTGTGCTTACTACACACACGTGTCATATCTAGTTCAACTCTGCTTAGGAAACTGACAAGAACAGTAGCTCCTCTTCTTTCCAATACACTGTACTTGCTGGGAGAAGACGCGAGCGCTATTTGAACTGTGTGGCTAAGGGAGCACAATAGTGACTTTCCTTACCAGAAAACAACTCTTGCTCATAGGACCAAAAACTGCATGTGATTCAACTCCATTTAGGACTGGGAAACAAACCCTAGCTCGCCTTACTAGAAACACACTCTGCTTTTGAGAAAAGAGCACGCTTCTACTCTACTGTGTTTCCTATAGAGCCAGGAGAGTGAGCTTGCTCAGAACAAAAGAACTGTGCTTCCTACACACACGGGCCATTTCTAGTTCAACTCTGCTTTGGAAACTGACAAGAACAGTAGATCCTCTTCAGTCCAATACATTGTATATGCTGGGAACAAACAACAGTGCTCTTTGCGCTGTGTATGACAATGGGAGCATAATAGTGACTCTTCTTACCAGAGAAAAACTCTTGCTCGTAGGACCAGAAACTGCATGGGATTCATCTCCATTTAGGACTGGGAAACAAATGCTAGCTTGCCTTACAAGAAACACACTCTGCTTTTGAGAAAAGAACACTCTTCTACTCTACTGTTTTTCCTATGGGGTCCGAACAGTGAGCCTGCTAAGAACAAAAGAACTGTGCTTCCTACACACACGGGCCATATCTAGTTCAACTCTGGTTAGAAAACTGACAAGAACAGTATCTCCTCTTCTGTCCAATACACTGTACTTGCTGGGAACAGACGCGAGTGCTATTTGCCCTGTGTATGGCAATGGGAGCGCAATAGTGACTCTTCTTACCAGAAAACAACTCTTGCTCGTAGTACCAGAAACTGAATGTGATTCAATTCCTTTTAAAACTGGGAAACAAACGCTACCTCGCCTTACAAGAAACACACTCTGCTTTTGAGAAAAGAGCACTCGCCTACTCTACAGTGTTTCCTTTGGGGTCCGAACAGTGAGCTTGCTCAGAACAAAAGAACTGTGCTTCCTACACACACGGGCCATATCTAGTTCAGCTCTGCTTAGGAAACTGACAAGAACAGTAGATCCTCCTCAGTCCAATACTCTGTACATGCTGGGAACAGACACCCGTGCTATTTGCCCTGTGTATGACAATGGGAGCGTAATTGTGACTCTTCTTACCAAAAAACAACTCTTGCTCGTAGGACCAGAAACTGCATGAGATTCAACTCCATTTATGACTGGGAAACGAATGCTAGCTTGCCTTACAAGAAACACACTCTGCTTTTGAGAAAAGAGCACTCTTCTACTCCACTGTGTTTCCTCTGGTGTCCGAACAGTGAGCTTGCTCAGGAAAAAAGAACTGTGCTTCCTACACACACGGGCCATATCTAGTTCAACTCTGCTTCGGAAACTGACAAGAACAGTATCTCCTCTTCAGTCCAATACAGTGTACTTGCTGGGAGCAGACACGAGTGCTATTTGCACTGTTTATAGCAATGGGAGCGCAATAGTGACTCTTCTTACCAGAAAACAACTCTTGCTCGTAGGACCAGAAACTGCATGGGATTCAACTTTGTTTCTGACTGGGAAACAAACACTAGCTAGCCTTACAAGAAACACACTCTGCTTTTGAGAAAAGAGCACTCTTCTACTCTACTGTGTTTCCTAAGGGGTCCGAACGGAGAGTTTGCTCAGAAAAAAAGAACTGAGCTTCCTACACACATGGCCATATCTAGTTCAACTCTGCTTCGGAAACTGACAAGAACAGTAGCTCCTCTTCAGTCCAATACACTGTACTTGCTGGGAGCAGACGTGAGTGCTATTTGCACTGTGTATGACAAAGGGAGCACCATAGTGACTTTCCTTACCAGAAAACAACTGTTGCACATAGTACCAGAAACTGCATGTGATTCAATTCCATTTAGGACTGGGAAACAAATGCTAGCTCCCCTTACAAGGAACACACTCTGCTTTTGAGAAAAGAGCATTCTTCTACGCTACTGTGTTTCCTAAAGGGCCAGAACAGTGAGCTTGCTCAGAACAAAAGAACTGTGCTTCCTACACACACGGGCCATATCTAGTTCAACTCAGCATAGGAAACTGACAAGTACAGTAGCTCCTCTTCTGTCTAATACAATGTACTTGCTGGGAGCAGACGCGAGAGCTATTTGCACTGTGTATGACAATGGCAGCTCAATAGTGACTCTTCCCACCAGAAAACAACTCTTGCATGTAGGACCAGAAACTGCATGTGATTCAACTCCATTTAGGACTGGGAAACAAACCATAGCTCGCCTTAGAAGATACACACTCTGCTTTTGAGAAAAGAGCACTCTTCTACTCTATTGTGTTTCTAATAGGGCCAGAACAGTGAGCTTGCTCAGAACAAAAGAACTGTGCTTCCTACACACACGGGCCATATCTAGTTCATCTCTGATTAGGAAACTGACAAGAAGAGTAGATCCTCTTCAGTCCAATACACTTTACATGCTGGGAACAGACGCCCGTGCTATTTGCCTGTGTATGACAATGGGAGCACAATAGTGACTCTTCTTACCAGAAAACAACTCTTGCTCGTAGGACCAGAAACTGCATGTGATTCAACTCCATTTAGGACTGGGAAACAAACGCTAGCTCGCCTTACAAGAAACACACTCTGCTTTTCAGAAAAGAGCACTCTTCTACTCTACTGTGTTTCCTGTAGGGCCAGAACAGTGAGCTTGCTCAGAATAAAAGAACTGTGCTTCGCATACACACGGGCCATATCTAGTTCAACTCTGCTTAGGAAACTGACAAGAACAGTAGCTCCTCTACTGTACAATACACTGTACTTGCTGGGAACAGATGCGAGTGCTATTTGCACTGTGTATGGAAATGGGAGCGCAATAGTGTCTCTTTTTACCAGAAAACAACTCTTGCTCGTAGGAGCAGAAACTGCATGTGATTCAACTCCATTTAGGACTGGGAAACAAACGCTAGCTAGCCTTACAAGAAACACACTCTGCTTTTGAGAAAAGAGCACTCTTCTACTCTACTGTGTTTCCTATAGGGCCAGAACAGTGAGCTTGCTCAGAACAAAAGAACTGTGCTTCCTATACACACAGGCCATATCTAGTTCAACTCTGCTTAGGATACTGACAAGAACAGTAGATCCTCTTCAGTCTAACACACTGTACATGCGGGGAACAGAGGCCAGTGCTATTTGCCCTGTGTATGGCAATGGGAGCGCAATAGGGACTCTTCTTACCAGAAAACAACTCTTGCTCATAGGACCAGAAACTGCATGGGATTCAACTCTATTTAGGACTGGCAAACAAACGCTAACTCGCCTTACAAGAAACACACTCTGCTTTTGAGGAAAGAGCACTCTTCTACTCTACTGTGTTTACAATGGAGTCCGAACAGTGAGCTTGCTCAGAACAAAAGAACTGTGCTTCCTACACACACGGGTCATATCTAATTCCACTCTGCTTAGAAAAATTACAAGAACAGTATATCCTCTTCTTTCCAATAGACTTTACATGCAGGGAACAGACGCCCGTGCTATTTGCCCTGTGTATGACAATGGGAGCACAATAGTGACTCTTCTTACCAGAAAACAAATCTTGCTCGTAGGACCAGAAACTTCATGGGATTCAACTCCATTTAGGACTGGGAAAAAACGCTAGCTTGCCTTGCAAGAAAAACACTATGCTTTTGAGAAAAGAGCACTCTTCTACTCTACTGTGTTTCCTATGGGGTCCGAACAGTGAGCTTGCTCAGAACAAAAGAACTGTGCTTCCTACACACATGGGCCATATCTAGTTCAAATCTGCTTCGGAAACTGACAAGAACAGTAGCTCCTCTTCAGTCCAATACACTGTACTTGCTGGGAGCAGACACGAGTGCTATTTGCCCTGAGTATGGCAATGGGAGCACCATAGTGACTTTCCTTACCAGAAAACAACTCTTGCTCGTAGTACCAGAAACTGCATGTGATTCAATTCCATTTAGGACTGCGAAACAAACACTAGCTCGCCTTACAAGAAACACACTCTGCTTTTGAGAAAAGAGCACTTTTCTGCTCTACTGTGTTTCCTAAAGGGCCAGAACAGTGAGCTTGCTCAGAACAAAAGAATTGTGCTTCCTACACACACTGGCCATATCTAGTTCAACTCTGCTTTGGAAACTGACAAGAACAGTAGCTCCTCTACTGTACAATACACTGTACTTGCTGGGAACAGATGCGAGTGCTATTTGCACTGTGTATGGAAATGGGAGCGCAATAGTGACTCTTTTTACCAGAAAACAACTCTTGCTCGTAGGAGCAGAAACTGCATGTGATTCAACTACATTTAGGACTGGGAAACAAACGCTAGCTAGCCTTACAAGAAACACACTCTGCTTTTGAGAAAAGAGCACTCTTCTACTCTTCTGTGTTTCCTACAGGGCCAGAACAGTGAGCTTGCTCAGAACAAAAGAACTGTGCTTCCTATACACACGGGCCATATCTAGTTCAACTCTGCTTAGGATACTGACAAGAACAGTAGATCCTCTTCAGTCTAACACACTGTACATGCGGGGAACAGATGCCAGTGCTATTTGCCCTGTGTATGGCAATGGGAGCGCAATAGGGACTCTTCTTACCAGAAAACAACTCTTGCTCATAGGACGAGAAACTGCATGGGATTCAACTCTATTTAGGACTGGCAAACAAACGCTAGCTCGCCTTACAAGAAACACACTCTGCTTTTGAGGAAAGAGCTCTCTTCTACTCTACTGTGTTTCCTATAGGGCCAGTAGAGTGAGCTTGCTCAGAACAAAAGAACTGTGGTTCCTACACAAACGCGCCATATCTAGTTCAACTCTGCTTTGGAAACTGACAAGAACAGTAGATCCTCTTCAGTCCAATACATTGCACATGCTGGGAACAGACGACAGTGCTATTTGCGCTGTGTATGACAACGGGAGCGTAATAGTGACTCTTCTTAACAAAAAAAAAAACTCTTGCTCGTAGGACCAGAAACTGCATGTGATTCAACTCCATTTAGGACTGGGAAACAAACGCTAGCTCGCCTTACAAGAAACACACTCTGCTTTTGAGAAAAGAGCAGTCTTCTACTCTACTGTGTTTCCTATGGGCTCGGAACCGTGAGCTTGCTCAGAAAAAAGTACTGTGCTTCCTACACACACGGGTCATATCTAGTTCCACTCTGCTTAGGAAACTGACAAGAACAGTATATCCTCTTCTTTCCAATACACTGTACTTGCTGGGAACATACGCGAGTGCTATTTGCACTGTGTGTGGCTAAGGGAGCACAATAGTGACTTTCCTTACCAGAAAACAACTCTTGCTCGTAGGACCAGAAACTGCATGTGATTCAACTCCATTTAAAACTGGGAAAGAAACGCTAGCTTCCTTTACAAAAACACACTCTGCTTTTGAGAAAAGAGCACTCTTCTACTCTACAGTGTTTCCTACATGGTCAGAACAGTGAGCTTGCTCAGAACAAAAGAACTGTGTTTCCTACACAAACGGGCCACATCTAGTTCAACTCTGCTTAGGAAACTGACAAGAACAGTAGCTCCTCTTCAGTCCAATACACTGTACTTGCTGGGAGCAGACGCGAGTGCTATTTGCACTGTGTATGGCAATGGGAGCGCAATAGTGACTCTTCTTACCAGAAAACAACTCTTGCTCGTAGGACCAGAAACTGCGTGTGATTGACCTCTGTTTCTGACTGGGAAACAAACACTAGCTAGCCTTACAAGAAACACACTCTGCTTTTGAGAAAAGAGCACTCGCCTAATCTACTGTGTTTCTCAAGGGGTCCGAACAGTGAGCTTGCTCAGAAAAAAAGAACTGTGCTTCCTACACACACGGGCCATATCTAGTTCAACTCTGCTTAGGAAACTGACAAGAACAGTAGCTCCTCTTCAGTCCAATACACTGTACTTGCTGGGAACAGACGCGAGTGCTATTTGCACTGTGTATGGCAAGGGAACACAATAGTGACTCTTCTTACCAGAAAACAACTCTTGCTTGCAGGACCAGAAACTGCGTGGAATTCAAATCCGTTTCTGACTGGGAAACAAACACTAGCTAGCCTTACAAGAAACACACTCTGCTTTAGAGAAAAGAGCACGCTTCTACTCTACTGTGTTTCCTAAAGGGCCAGAACAGTGAGCTTGCTCAGAACAAAAGAACTGTGCTTCCTAAACACACGGGCCGTATCTAGTTCAACTCTGCTCAGGAAACTGACAAGAACAGTAGACCCTCTTCAGTCCAATACACTGTACTTGCTGGGAACAGACGCCAGTGCTATTTGCACTGTGTATGGCAATTGGACCACAATAGTGACTCGTCTTACCAGAAAACAACTCTTGCTCATAGGACAAAAAACTGCATGTGAGTCAACTCCATTTAGGACTGGGAAACAAACTCTAGGTCGCTTTACAAGAAACACACACTGCTTTTGAGAAAAGAGCACTCTTCTACTCTACTGTGATTCCTATAGGGCCAAAACAGTGAGCTTGCTCAGAAAACAAGAACTGTGCTTCCTACACACACGGGGCATATCTAGTTCAACTCTGCTTAGGAAACTGACAAGAACAGTAGCTCCTCTTCAGTCCAATACACTGTACATGCTGGGAACTGATGCGAGTGCTATTTGCACTCTGTATGGCAATGGGAGTGCAATAGTGACTCTTCTTACCAGAAAACAACTCTTGCTTGTAAGACCAGAAACTGCATGGGATTCAACTCCGTTTCTGACTGGAAAACAAACACTAGCTAGCATTACAAGAAACACACTCTGCTTTTAGGAAAGAGCACTCTTCTACTCTACTGTGTTTCCTATGGAGTCTGAACAGTGAGCTTGCTCAGAACAAAAGAAATGTCCTTCCTACACACACGGGTCATATCTAGTTCAACTCTGCTTAGGAAACTGACAAGAACAGTAGGTCCTCTTCAGTCCAAAACACTGTACTTGCTGGGAACAGACGCGATTGCTATTTGCAATGTGTATTGCAATGGGAGCACAATAGTGACTCTTTTTACCAGAAAAAAACTCTTGCTCATAGGACCAAAAACTGCATGTGATTCAACTTCATTTAGGACTGGGAAACAAACGCTAGCTCGCCTTAGAAGAAACACACTCTGCTTTTGAGAAAAGAGCACTCTTCTGCTCTACTGTGTTTCCTAAAGGGCCAGAACAGTGAGCTTGCTCAGAAAAAAAGAACTGTGCTTCCTACACACACCGTCCATATTTAGTTCAACTCTGCTTAGGAAACTGACAACAATAGTATCTCCTCTTCAGTTCAATACACGGTACTTGCTGGGAGCAGACACGAGTGCTATTTGCACTGTGTATGGCAAAGGGAGCACAATAGTGACTCTTCTTACCAGAAAACAACTCTTGCTTGTAGGACCAGAAACTGAGTGGGATTCAACTCCGTTTCTGACTGGGAAACAAACACTAGCTAGCCTTACAAGAAACACACTCTGCTTTTGAGAAAAGAGCACTCTTCTACTCTACTTTGTTTCCTATGGGGTCCGAACAGTGAGCTTGCTCAGAACAAAAGCACTGTGCTTCCTACACACACGGGCCATATCTAGTTCAACTCTGCTTTGGAAACTGACAAGAACAGTAGATCGTCCTCAGTCCAACACATTGTACATGCTGGGAACAAAGGACAGTGCTATTTGCGCTGTGTATGACAATGGGAGCGTAATAGTGACTCGTCTTACCAGAAAACAACTCTTGCTCATAGGACCAGAAAGTGCATGGGACTCAACTCCATTTAGGACTGGGAAACAAACGCTAGCTTGCCTTACAGGAAACACACTCTGCTTTTGAGAAAAGAGCACTCTTCTACTCTACTGTGTTTCCTATGTGGTCCGAACAGAGAGTTTGCTCAGAACAAAAGAACTGTGCTTCCTAAACACATGGGCCATATCTTGTTCAACTCTGCTTCGGAAACTGACAAGAACAGTAGCTCCTCTTCAGTCCAATACACTGTACTTGCTGGGAGCAGACGTGAGTGCTATTTGCACTGTGTATGACAAAGGGAGCACCATAGTGACTTTCCTTACCAGAAAACAACTGTTGCTCGTAGTACCAGAAGCTGCATGTGATTCAATTCCATTTAGGACTGGGAAACAAACGCTAGCTCCCCTTACAAGAAACACACTCTGCTTTTGAGAAAAGAGCATTCTTCTACACTACTGTGTTTCCTAAAGGGCCAGAAGAGAGAGCTTGCTCAGAACAAAAGAACTGTGCTTCCTACACACATGGGCCATATCTAGTCCAACTCTGCTTAGGAAACTGACAAGAACAGTAGATCCTCTTCAGTCCAATACACTGTACATGCTGGGAACTGACGCCAGTGCTATTTGCCCTGTGTTTGACAATGGGAGTACAATAGTGAATCTTCTTACCAGAAAACAACTCTTGCTCGTAGGACCAGAAACTGCATGGGATTCAACTCCGTTTCTGACTGGGAAACAAACACTAGCTAGCCTTAAAAGAAACACACTCTACTTTTGAGAAAAGAGCACTCTTCTACTCTACTGTGTTTCCTAAAGGGCCAGAACAGTGAGCTTGCTCAGAACATAAGAACTGTGCTTCCAACACACGGGCCATATCTAGTTCAACTCTGCTTAGGAAACTGACAAGAACAGTAGATCTTCTTCAGTCCAATACACTGTACATGCTGGGAACAGACGCCAGTGCTATTTGCCCTGTGTATGACAATGGGAGTACAATAGTAAATCTTCTTACCAGAAAAAAACTCTTGCTTGTAGGACCAGAATCTGCATGGGATTCAACTCAATTTAGGATTGTGAAACACACACTAGCTCGCCTTACAAGAAACACACTCTGCTTTTGAGAAAAGAGCACTCTTCTACTCTAGTGTGTTTCCTATAAGGCCAGAACAGTGAGCTTTCTTAGAACAAAAGAACTGTGCTTCCTACACAAACGGGACATATCTCGTTCAACTCTGCTTAGGAAACTGACAAGAACAGTAGCTCCTCTTCAGTCCAATACACTGTACTTGCTGGGAACAGACTCGAGTGCTATTTGCACTGTGTATGGCAAAGGTAGCACAATAGTACCTTTCCTTACCAGAAAACAACTCTTGATCGTAGTACCAAAAACTGCATGTGATTCAATTCCATTTAGGATTGGGAAACAAACGCTAGCTCACCTTACAAGAAACACACTCTGCTTTTGAGAAAAGAGCACTCTTCTACTATACTGTGTATCTTATAGGGCCAGAACAGTGAGCTTGCTCAGAACAAAAGAACTGTGCTTCATACACACACGGGCCATATCTAGTTCAACTCTGCTTAGGAAACTGACAAGAACAGTAGCTCCTCTTCAGTCCAATACACTGTACTTGCTAGGAGCAGACGCGAGTGCTATTTGCACTGTGTATGGCAATGGGAACGCAATAGTGACTCTTCTTACCAGAAAACAACTCTTGCTGGTAGGACCAGAAACTGCATGGGATTCAACTTCATTTCTCACTGGGAAACAAACACTAGCTAGCCTTACAAGAAACACACTCTGCTTTTGAGAAAAGAGCACTCGCCTACTCTACTGTGTTTCCTATGGGGTCCGAACAGTGAGCTTGCTCAGAACAAAAGAACTGTGCTTCCTGCACACACGGGACATATCTAGTTCAACTCTGCTTAGGAAACTGACAAGAACAGTAGATCCTCTTCAGTCCAATACACTGTACATGCTGGGAACAGACGCCAGTGCTATTTGCCCTGTGTATGACAATGGGAGCGTAATAGTGACTCTTCTTACTAGAAAACAACTCTTGCTCGTAGGACCAGAAACTGCATGGGATTCAACTACTTTTATGACTGGAAAACAAACGCTAGCTCGCCTTACAAGAAACACACTCTGATTTTGAAAAAAGAGCACTCTTCTACTCTACTGTGTTTCCTATGGGGCCAGAACAGTGAGCTTGCTCAGAAAGAAAGAACTGTGCTTACTATACACACGGGTCATATCTAGTTCAACTCTGCTTAGGAAACTGACAAGAACAGTAGCTCCCCTTCGTTCCAATACAATGTACTTGATGGGAGCAGACGGGAGTGCTATTTGCACTGTGTATGGCAAAGGGAGCACCATAGTGACTTTCCTTACCAAAAAACAACTGTTGCTCGTAGTACCAGAAACTGCATGTGATTCAATTCCATTTAGGACTGGGAAACAAACGCTAGCTCCCCTTACAAGAAACACACTCTGCTTTTGAGAAAAGTGCATTCTTCTACTCTACTGTGTTTCCTAAAGGGCCAGAACAGTGAGCTTGCTCAGAACAAAAGAACTGTGCTTCATACACACGGGCCATATCTAGTTCAACTCTGCTTAGGAAACTGACAAGAACCGTAGCTCCTCTTCAGTCCAATACACAGTACTTGCTAGGAGCAGACGCGAGTGCTATTTACACTGTGTATGGCAATGGGAACGCAAAAGTGACTCTTGTTACCAGAAAACAACTCTTGCTCGTAGGACCAGAAACTGCATGGGATTCAACTTCATTTCTCACTGGGAAACAAACACTAGCTAGCCTTACAAGAAACACACTCTGCTTTTGAGAAAAGAGCACTCTTCTACTCTACTGTGTTTCCTATAGGTTCAGAACAATGAGCACGCTTAGAACAAAAGAACTGTGCTTCCTACACACACGGACCATATCTAGTTCAACTCTGCATAGGAAACTGACAAGAACAGTAGTTCCTCTTCTGTCTAATACAATGTACATGCTGGGAGCAGACGCGAGAGCTATTTGCACTGTGTATGACAATGGGAGCTCAATTGTGACTCTTCCCACCAGAAAACAACTCTTGCCTGTAGGACCAGAAACTGCATGTGATTCAACTCCATTTAGGACTGGGAAATAAACCATAGCTCGACTTAGAAGTAACACACTTTGCTTTTGAGAAAAGAGCACTCTTCTACTCTATTGTGTTTCTTATAGGGCCAGAAGAGGGAGCTTGCTCAGAACAAAAGAACTGTGCTTCCTACACACACGGGCCATATCTAGTTCAACTCTGCTTAGGAAACTGACAAGAACAGTAGGTCCTCTTCAGTCCAATACACTGTACTTGCTGGGAACAGACGCGAGTGCTATTTGCACTGTGTATTGCAATGGGAGCACAATAGTGACTCTTTTTACCAGAAAAAAACTCTTGCACATAGGACAAGAAACTGCATGTGATTCAACTTCATTTAGGACTGGGAAACAAACGCTAGCTCGCCTTAGAAGAAACACACTCTGCTTTTGAGAAAAGAGCATTCTTCTACTCTACTGTGTTTCCTAATGGGCCAGAACAGTGAGCTTGCTCAGAAAAAAAGAACTGTGCTTCCTACACACACCGTCCATATCCAGTTCAACTCTGCTTAGGAAACTGACAACAATAGTAGCTCCTCTTCAGTTCAATACACTGTACTTGCTGGGAGCAGACACGAGTGCTATTTGCACTGTGTATGGCAAAGGGAGCACAATAGTGACTCTTCTTACCAGAAAACAACTCTTGCTTTTAGGACCAGAAACTGAGTGGGATTCAACTCCTTTTCTGACTGGGAAACAAACACTAGCTAGCCTTACAAGAAACACACTCTGCTTTTGAGAAAAGAGCACTCTTCTACTCTACTGTGTTTCCTATGGGGTCCGAACAGTGAGCTTGCTCAGAACAAAAGAACTGTGCTTCCTACACACACGGGCCATATCTAGTTCAACTCTGCTTTGGAAACTGACAAGAACAGTAGATCGTCCTCAGTCCAAAACATTGTACATGCTGGGAACAAACGACAGTGCTATTTGCGCTGTGTATGACAATGGGAGCGTAATAGTGCCTCTTATTACCAGAAAAAAATTCTTGCATGTAGGACCAGAAACTGCATGTGATTCAACTCCATTTAAAACTGGGAAACAAATGCTAGCTCGCCTTAGAAGAAACACACTCTGCTTTTGAGAAAAGAGCACTCATCTACTCTACTGTGTTTCATATAAGTTCTGAACAGTGAGCTTGCTCAGAACAAAGGAACTGTGCTTCCTACACACAGGGGCCATATCTAGTTTAACTCTGCTTAGGAAACTGACAAGAACATTAGCTCCTCTTCTGTCCAATACAATGTACTTGGCTCAGAGCAGATGCGAGAGCTATTTGCACTGTGTATGACAATGGGAGCTCAATAGTGACTCTTCCCACCAGAAAACAACTCTTGTCTGTAGGACGAGAAACTGCATGTGATTCAACTCCATTTAGGACTGGTAAACAAACGCTAGCTCGCCTTAGAAGAAACGCACTCTGCTTTTGAGAAAAGAGCACTCTTCTACTCTACTGTGTTTCCTATAGGGCCAGAACAGCGAGCTTGCTCAGAACAAAAAACTGTGCTTCCTACACACAGGGGCCATATTTAGTTCAACTCTGCTTAGGAAACTGACAAGAACAGTAGCTCCTCTTCTGTCCAATACACTGTACTTGCTGGGAACAGACGCCAGTGCTATTTGCCCTGTGTATGACAATGGGAGCACAATAGTGACTCTTCTTACCAGAAAACAACTCTTGCTCATAGGAGCAGAAACTGCATGGGACTCAACTCCATTTAGGACTGGGAAACAAACGCTAGCTTGCCTTACAAGAAACACACTCTGCTTTTGAGAAAAGAGCACTCTTCTACTCTACTGTGTTTCCTATGGGTTCAGAAGAGAGAGTTTGCTCAGAACAAAAGAACTGTGCTTCCTACACACATGGGCCATATCTTGATCAACTCTGCTTCGGAAACTGACAAGAACAGTAGCTCCTCTTCAGTCCAATACAGTGTACTTGCTGGGAGCAGACGTGAGTGCTATTTGCACTGCGTATAAAAAGGGAGCACCATAGTGACTTTCCTTTCCAGAAAACAACTGTTGCTCGTAGTACCAGAAACTGCATGTGATTCAATTCCATTTAGGACTGGGAAACAAACGCTAGCTCCCCTTACAAGAAACACACTCTGCTTTTGAGAAAAGAGCATTCTTCTACACTACTGTGTTTCCTAAAGGGCCAGAACAGTGAGCTTGCTCAGAACAAAAGAACTGTGCTTCCTACACACACGGGCCACATCTAGTTCAACTCTGTTTAGGAAACTGACAAGAACAGTAGCTCCTCTTCAGTCCAATACACTGTACTTGCTAGGAGCAGACGCGAGTGCTATTTGCACTGTGTATGGCAATGGGAGCGCAATAGTGACTCTTCTTACCAGAAAACAACTCTTGCCTGTAAGACCAGAAACTGCATGTGATTCAACTCCATTTAGGACTGGGAAACAAACCCTAGCTCGCCTTAGAAGAAACACACTCTGCTTTTGAGAAAAGAGCACTCGTCTACTCTACTGTTTTTTTTATTGGGCCAGAACAGTGAGCTTGCTCAGAACAAAAGAACTGTGCATCCTACACACACAGGCCATATGTATTTCAACTCTGCTGAGGAAACTGACAAGAAGAGTAGATCCTCTTCAGTCCAATACACATTACATGCTGGGAACAGACGCCCGTGCTATTTGCCCTGTGTATGACAATGGGAGCACAATAGTGACTCTTCTTACCAAAAAACAACTGTTGCTCGTAGTACCAGAAACTGCATGTGATTCAATTCCATTTAGGACTGGGAAACAAACGCTAGCTCCCCTTACAAGAAACACACTCTGCTTTTGAGAAAAGAGCATTCTTCTACTCTACTGTGTTTCCCAAAAGGCCAGAACAGTGAGCTTGCTCAGAACAAAAGAACTGTGCTTCATACACACGGGCCATATCTAGTTCAACTCTGCTTAGGAAACTGACAAGAACCGTAGCTCCTCTTCAGTCCAACACACTGTACTTGCTAGGAGCAGACGCGAGTGCTATTTACACTGTGTATGGCAATTGGAGCACAATAGTGACTCTTCTTACCAGAAAACAACTCTTGCTCGTAGGACCAGAAACTGCATGGGATTCAACTTCATTTCTCACTGGGAAACAAACACTAGCTAGCCTTACAAGAAACACACTCTGCTTTTGAGAAAAGAGCACTCTTCTACTCTACTGTGTTTCCCATAGGTTCAGAACAATGAGCTTGCTCAGAACAAAAGAACTGTGCTTCCTACACACACGGGCCATATCTAGTTCAACTCTGCATAGGCAACTGACAAGAACAGTAGTTCCTCTTCTGTCTAATACAATGTACTTGCTGGGAGCAGACACGAGAGCTATTTGCACTGTGTATGACAATGGGAGCTCAATTGTGACTCTTCCCACCAGAAAACAACTCTTGCCTGTAGGACCAGAAACTGCATGTGATTCAACTCCATTTAGGACTGGGAAACAAACCATAGCTCGACTTAGAAGTAACACACTTTGCTTTTGAGAAAAGAGCACTCTTCTACTCTATTGTGTTTCTTATAGGGCCAGAACAGGGAGCTTGCTCAGAACAAAAGAACTGTGCTTCCTACACACACGGGCCATATCTAGTTCAACTCTGCTTAGGAAACTGAGAAGAAGAGTAGATCCTCTTCAGTCCAATACACTTTACATGCTGGGAACAGACGCCCGTGCTATTTGCCCTGTGTATGACAATGGGAGCACAATAGTGACTCTTCTTACCAGAAAACAACTCTTGCTCGTAGGAGCAGAAACTGCATGGGATTCAACTCCATTTAGGACTGGCAAACAAACGCTAGCTCGCCTTACAAGAAACATACTCTGCTTTTGAGAAAAGAGCACTCTTCTACTCTACTGTGTTTCCTATAGGGCCAGAAGAGTGAGCTTGCTCAGAACAAAAGAACTGTGGTTCCTACACAAACGGGCCATATCTCATTCAACTCTGCTTTGGAAACAGACAAGAACAGTAGATCCTCTTCAGTCCAATACATTGTACATGCTGGGAACAGACGACAGTGCTATTTGGGCTGTGTATGAAAATGGGAGCGTAATAGTGACTCTTCTCAACTGAAAAAAACTCTTACTCATAGGACCAGAAACTGCATGTGATTCAACTCCATTTAGGACTGGGAAACAAACGCTAGCTCGCCTTACAAGAAACACACTATGATTTTGAGAAAAGAGCACTCTTCTACTCTACTGTGTTTCCTATGGGCTCGGAACCGTGAGCTTGCTCAGAAAAAAGAACTGTGCTTCCTACACACACGGGTCATGTCTAGTTCCACTCTGCTTAGGAAACTGACAAGAACAGTATATCCTCTTCTTTCCAATACACTGTACTTGCTGGGAACATACACGAGTGCTATTTGCACTGTGTGTGGCAAAGGGAGCGCAATAGTGACTTTCCTTACCAGAAAACAACTCTTGCTCGTAGGACCAGAAACTGCATGTGATTCAACTCCATTTAAACCTGGGAAACAAACGCAGGCTTCCTTTACAAGAAACACACTCTGCTTCTGAGAAAAGAGCACTCTTCTACTCTACAGTGTTTCCTATAGGGTCTGAACAGTGAGCTTGCTCAGAACAAAAGAACTGTGCTTCCTAACAAACGGGCCACATTTAGTTCAACTCTGCTTAGGAAACTGACAAGAAGAGTAGATCCTCTACAGTCCAATACACTTTACATGCTGGGAACAGACGCCTGTGCCATTTGCCCTGTGTATGACAATGGGAGCACAATAGTGAATCTTCTTACCAGAAAACAACTCTTGCTTGTAGGACCAGAAACTGCATGGGATTCAACTCCATTTAGGACTGGGAAAAAACGCTAGCTTGCCTTGCAAGAAACACACTACGCATTTGAGAAAAGAGCACTCTTCTACTCTACTGTGTTTCCTATGGGGTCCGAACAGTGAGCTTGCTCAGAACAAAAAACTGTGCTTCCTACACACATGGGCCATATCTAGTTCAACTCTGCTTCAGAAACTGACAAGAACAGTAGCTCCTCTGCCGTCCAATACACTGTACTTGCTGGGAGCAGACGCGAGTGCTATTTGCACTGTGTATGGCAATGGGAGCACCATAGTGACTTTCCTTACTAGAAAACAACTCTTGCTCGTAGTACCATAAACTGCATGTGATTCAATTCCATTTAGGACTGGGAAACAAACGCTAGCTCGCCTTACAAGAAACACACTCTGCTTTTGAGAAAAGAGCACTCTTCTGCTCTACTGTCTTTTCTAAAGGGCCAGAACAGTGAGCTTGCTCAGAAAAAAAGAACTGTGTTTCCTACACACACGGGCCATATCTAGTTCAACTCTGTTTAAGACACTGAAAAGAACAGTAGCTCCTCTACTGTACAATACACTGTACTTCCTGGGAACAGACGCGAGTGCTATTTGCACTGTGTATGGAAATGGGAGCGCAATAGTGACTCTTTTTACCAGAAAACAACTCTTGCTCGTAGGACCAGAAACTGCATGTGATTCAACTCCATTTAGGACTGGGAAACAAACGCTAGCTTGACTTACAAGAAACACACTCTGCTTTTGAGAAAAGAGCACTCTTCTACTCTACTGTGTTTCCTACAGGGCCAGAACAGTATGCTTGCTCAGAACAAAGGAACTGTGCTTCCTACACACACGGGCCATATCTAGTTCAACTCTGCCTAGGAAACTGACAAGAACAGTAGATCCTCTTCAGTCTAACACACTGTACATGCTGGGAACAGATGCCAGTGCTATTTGCCCTGTGTATGACAATGGGAGCACAATAGTGACTCTTCTTAACAGAAAAAAACTCTTACTCATAGGACCAGAAACTGCATGTGATTCAACTCCATTTAGGACTGGGAAACAAACGCTAGCTTGCCTTACAAGAAACACACTATGATTTTGAGAAAAGAGCACTCTTCTACTCTACTGTGTTTCCTATGGGCTCAGAACCGTGAGCTTGCTCAGAAAAAAGAACTGTGATTCCTACACACACGGGTCAGATCTAGTTCCACTCTGCTTAGGAAACTGACAAGAACAGTATATCCTCTTCTTTCCAATACACTGTACTTGCTGGGAACATACACGAGTGCTCTTTGCACTGTGTGTGGCTAAGGGAGCGCAATAGTGACTTTCCTTACCAGAAAACAACTCTTGCTTGTAGGACCAGAAACTGCATGTGATTCAACTCCATTTAAACCTGGGCAACAAACGCTAGCTTCCTTTACAAGAAACACACTCTGCTTCTGAGAAAAGAGCACTCTTCTACTCTACAGTGTTTCCTATAGGGTCTGAACAGTGAGCTTGCTCAGAAAAAAACAACTGTGCTTCCTACACACACGGGTCATATCTAGTTCCACTCTGCTTCGGAAACTGACAAGAACAGTAGCTCCTCTTCAGTCCAATACACTGTACTTGCTGGGAGCAGACGCGAGTGCTATTTGCACTGTGTATGGCAATGGGAGCGCAATAGTGACTCTTCTTACCAGAAAACAACTCTTGCTCGTAGGACCAGAAACTGCGTGTGATCTAACTCTGTTTCTGACTGGGAAACAAACACTAGCTAGCCTTACAAGAAACACACTCTGCTTTTGAGAAAAGGGCACTCGCCTACTCTACTGTGTTTCCTATGGGGTCCGAACAGTGAGCTTGCTCAGAACAAAAGAACTGTGCTTCCTACACCCACGGGCCATATCTAGTTCAACTCTGCTTAGGAAACTGACAAGAACAGTAGCTCCTCTTCTGTCTAATACAATGTACTTGCTGGGAGCAGACGTGAGAGGTATTTGCACTGTGTATGACAATGGGAGCTCAATAGTGACTCTTCCCACCAGAAAACAACTCTTGCCTGTAGGACCAGAAACTGCATGTGATTCAACTCCATTTAGGACTGGGAAACAAACCATAGCTCGGCTTAGAAGAAACACACTCTGCTTTTGAGAAAAGAGCACTCTTCTACTCTACAGTGTTTCCTATAGTGTCTGAACAGTGAGGTTGCTCAGAACAAAAGAACTGTGCTTACTACACACACGGGCCATATCTAGTTCAACTCTGCTTTGGAAACTGACAAGAAGAGTAGATCCTCTTCAGTCCAATACACTTTACATGCTGGGAACAGACGCCCGTGCTATTTGCCCTGTGTATGACAATGGGAGCACAATAGTGAATCTTCTTACCAGAAAACAACTCTTGCTTGTAGGACCAGAAACTGCATGGGATTCAACTCCATTTAGGACTGGGAAAAAACGCTAGCTTGCCTTGCAAGAAACACACTACGCTTTTGAGAAAAGAGCACTCTTCTGCTCTACTGTGTTTCCTAAAGGGCCAGAACAGTGAGCTTGCTCAGAACAAAAGAACTGTGCTTCCTACACACACGGGATATATCTAGTTCAACTCTGTCTAGGACACTGACAAGAACAGTAGCTCCTCTACTGTAGAATACACTGTACTAGCTGGAAACAGACGCGAGTGCTATTTGCACTGTGTATGGAAAAGGGAGCGCAATAGTGACTCTTTTTACCAGGAAACAACTCTTGCTTGTAGGACCAGAAACTGCATGTGATTCAACTCCATTTATGACTGGGAAACAAATGCTAGCTCGCCTTACAAGAAACACTCGCCGCTTTTGAGAAAAGAGCACTCTTCTATTCTACTGTGTTTCCTATAGGGCCAGAACAGTGAGCTTGCTCAGAACAAAAGAACTGTGCTTCCTATACACACGGGCCATATCTAGTTCAACTCTGCTTAGGAAACTGACAAGAACAGTAGATCCTCTTCAGTCTAACACACTGTACATGCTGGGAACAGATGCCAGTGTTATTTGCCCTGTGTATGACAATGGGAGCACAATAGTGACTCTTCTTACCAGAACACAACTCTTGCTCATAGGACCAGAAACTGCATGGGATTCAACTCCATTTAGGACTGGCAAACAAACGCTAGCTCGCCTTACAAGAAACACACTCTGCTTTTGAGAAAAGAGCACTCTTCTACTCTACTGTGTTTCCTATAGGGCCAGAACAGTGAGCTTGCTCAGAACAAAAGAACTGTGCTTCCTATACACACGGGCCATATCTAGTTCATCTCTGCTTAGGAAACTGACAAGAACAGTAGATCCTCGTCAGTCTAACACACTGTACATGCTTGGAAAGGAAGCCAGTGCTATTTGCCCTGTGTATGACAATGGGAGCGCAATAGTGACTCTTCTTACCAGAAAACAACTCTTGCTCTTAGGACCAGAAACTGCATGGGATTCAACTCCATTTAAAACTGGCAAACAAACGCTAGCTCGCCTTACAAGAAACACACTCTGCTCTTGAGAAAAGAGCACTCTTCTACTCTACTGTGTTTCCTATAGGGCCAGAAGAGTGAGCTTGCTCAGAACAAAAGAACTGTGGTTCCTACACAAACGGGCCATATCTCATTCAACTCTGCTTTGGAAACAGACAAGAACAGTAGATCCTCTTCAGTCCAATACATTGTACATGCTGGGAACAGACGACAGTGCTATTTGCGCTGTGTATGACAATGGGAGCGTAATAGTGACTCTTCTTAACTGAAAAATCTCTTACTCATAGGACCAGAAACTGCATGTGATTCAACTCCATTTAGGACTGGGAAACAAATGCTAGCTCGCCTTACAAGAAACACACTATGATTTTGAGAAAAGAGCACTCTTCTACTCTACTGTGTTTCCTATGGGCTCGGAACCGTGAGCTTGCTCAGAAAAAAGAACTGTGCTTCCTACACACACGGGTCATATCTAGTTCCACTCTGCTTAGGAAACTGACAAGAACAGTATATCCTCTTCTTTCCAATACACTGTACTTGCTGGGAACATACACGAGTGCTATTTGCACTGTGTGTGGCTAAGGGAGCACAATAGTGACTTTCCTTACCAGAAAACAACTCTTGCTCGTAGGAACAGAAACTGCATGTGATTCAACTCCATTTAAACCTGGGCAACAAACGGTAGCTTCCTTTACAAGAAACACACTCTGCTTCTGAGAAAAGAGCACTCTTCTACTCTACAGTGTTTCCTATAGGGTCTGAACAGTGAGCTTGCTCAGGACAAAAGAACTGTGCTTCCTAACAAACGGGCCACATCTAGTTCAACTCTGCTTAGGAAACTGACAAGAAGAGTAGATCCTCTACAGTCCAATACACTTTACATGCTGGGAACAGACGCCTGTGCCATTTGCCCTGTGTATGACAATGGGAGCACAATAGTGAATCTTCTTACCAGAAAACAACTCTTGCTTGTAGGACCAGAAACTGCATGGGATTCAACTCCATTTAGGACTGGGAAAAAACGCTAGCTTGCCTTGCAAGAAACACACTACGCATTTGAGAAAAGAGCACTCTTCTACTCTACTGTGTTTCCTATAGGGCCAGAAGAGTGAGCTTGCTCAGAACAAAAGAACTGTGGTTGCTACACAAACGGGCCATATCTCGTTCAACTCTGCTTTGGAAACTGACAAGAACAGTAGAACCTCTTCAGTCCAATACATTGTACATGTTGGGAACAGACGACAGTGCTATTTGCGCTGTGTATGACAATGGGAGCGTAATAGTGACTCTTCTTAACAGAAAAAAACTCTTACTCATAGGACCAGAAACTGCATGTGATTCAACTCCATTTAGGACTGGGAAACAAACGCTAGCTTGCCTTACAAGAAACACACTATGATTTTGAGAAAAGAGCACTCTTCTACTCTACTGTGTTTCCTATGGGCTCGGAACCGTGAGCTTGCTCAGAAAAAAGAACTGTGCTTCCTACACACACGGGTCATATCTAGTTCCACTCTGCTTAGGAAACTGACAAGAACAGTATATCCTCATCTTTCCAATACACTGTACTTGCTGGGAACATACACGAGTGCTATTTGCACTGTGTGTGGCTAAGGGAGCGCAATAGTGACTTTCCTTACCAGAAAACAACTCTTGCTTGTAGGACCAGAAACTGCATGTGATTCAACTCCATTTAAACCTGGGCAACAAACGCTAGCTCCTTTACAAGAAACACACTCTGCTTTTGAGAAAAGAACACTCTTCTACTCTACAGTGTTTCCTATAGGGTCTGAACAGTGAGCTTGCTCAGAACAAAAGAACTGTGCTTCCTACAAAAACGAGCCACATCTAGTTCAACTCTGCTTAGGAAACTGACAAGAACAGTAGATCCTCTTCAGTCCAATACACTGTACTTGCTGGGAGCAGACGCGAGTGCTATTTGCACTGTGTATGGCAATGGGAGCGCAATAGTGACTCTTCTTACCAGAAAACAACTCTTGCTCGTAGGACCAGAAACTGCGTGTGATTCAACTCTGTTTCTGACTGGGAAACAAACACTAGCCAGCCTTACAAGAAACACACTCTGCTTTTGAGAAAAGAGCACTCGCCTACTCTACTGTGTTTCCTATGCGGTCCGAATAGTGAGCTTGCTCAGAACAAAAGAACTGTGCTTCCTACACACACGGGCCATATCTAGTTCAACTCTGCTTAGGAAACTGACAAGAACAGTAGCTCCTCTTCTGTCTAATACAATGTACTTGCTTGGAGCAGACGTGAGAGGTATTTGCACTGTGTATGACAATGGGAGCTCAATAGTGACTCTTCCCACCAGAAAGCAACTCTTGCTCGTAGTACCAGAAACTGCATGTGATTCATCTCCATTTAGGACTGGGAAACAAACCATAGCTCGCCTTAGAAGAAACACACTCTGCTTTTGAGAAAAGAGCACTCTTCTACTCTACAGTGTTTCCTATAGTGTCTGAACAGTGAGGTTGCTCAGAACAAAAGAACTGTGCTTCCTACACACACGGGTCATATCTAGTTCAACTCTGTTTGGAAACTGACAAGAAGAGTAGATCCTCTTCAGTCCAATACACTTTACATGCTGGGAACAGACGCCCATGCTATTTGCCCTGTGTATGACAATGGGAGCACAATAGTGAATCTTCTTACCAGAAAACAACTCTTGCTTGTAGGACCAGAAACTGCATGGGATTCAACTCCATTTAGGACTGGGAAAAAACGCTAGCTTGCCTTGCAAGAAACACACTACGCTTTTGAGAAAAGAGCACTCTTCTGCTCTACTGTGTTTCCTAAAGGGCCAGAACAGTGAGTTTGCTCAGAACAAAAGAACTGTGCTTCCTACACACACGGGATATATCTAGTTCAACTCTGTCTAGGACACTGACAAGAACAGTAGCTCCTCTACTGTAGAATACACTGTACTAGCTGGGAACAGACGCGAGTGCTATTTGCACTGTGTATGGAAAAGGGAGCGCAATAGTGACTCTTTTTACCAGAAAACAACTCTTGCTCGTAGGACCAGAAACTGCATGTGATTCAACTCCATTTATGACTGGGAAACAAACGCAAGCTCGCCTTACAAGAAACACACTCTGCTTTTGAGAAAAGAGCACTCTTCTACTTTACTGTGTTTCCTATAGGGCCAGAACAGTGAGCTTGCTCAGAACAAAAGAACTGTGCTTCCTATACACACGGGCCATATCTAGTTCAACTCTGCTTAGGAAACTGACAAGAACAGTAGATCCTTTTCAGTCTAACACACTGTACATGCTGGGAACAGATGCCAGTGCTATTTGCCCTGTGTATGACAATGTGAGCACAATAGTGACTCTTCTTACCAGAAAACAACTCTTGCTCATAGGACCAGAAACTGCATGGGATTCAACTCCATTTAGGACTGGGAAACAAACGCTAGCTCGCCTTACAAGAAACACACTCTGCTTTTGAGAAAAGAGCACTCTTCTACTCTACTGTGTTTCCTATAGGGCCAGAACAGTGAGCTTGCTCAGAACAAAAGAACTGTGCTTCCTATACACACGGGCCATATCTAGTTCATCTCTGCTTAGGAAACTGACAAGAACAGTAGATCCTCGTCAGTCTAACACACTGTACATGCTTGGAAAGGATGCCAGTGCTATTTGCCCTGTGTATGACAATGGGAGCGCAATAGTGACTCTTCTTACCAGAAAACAACTCTTGCTCGTAGGACCAGAAACTGCATGGGATTCAACTCCATTTAGGACTGGCAAACAAACGCTAGCTCGCCTTACAAGAAACACACTCTGCTTTTGAGAAAAGAGCACTCTTCTACTCTACTGTGTTTCCTATAGGGCCAGAAGAGTGAGCTTGCTCAGAACAAAAGAACTGTGGTTCCTACACAAACGGGCCATATCTCATTCAACTCTGCTTTGGAAACAGACAAGAACAGTAGATCCTCTTCAGTCCAATACATTGTACATGCTGGGAACAGACGACAGTGCTATTTGCGCTGTGTATGACAATGGGAGCGTAATAGTGACTCTTCTTAACTGAAAAAAACTCTTACTCATAGGACCAGAAACTGCATGTGATTCAACTCCATTTAGGACTGGGAAACAAACGCTAGCTCGCCTTACAAGAAACACACTATGATTTTGAGAAAAGAGCACTCTTCTACTCTACTGTGTTTCCTATGGGCTCGGAACCGTGAGCTTGCTCAGAAAAAAGAACTGTGCTTCCTACACACACGGGTCATATCTAGTTCCACTCTGCTTAGGAAACTGACAAGAACAGTATATCCTCTTCTTTCCAATACACTGTACTTGCTGGGAACATACACGAGTGCTATTTGCACTGTGTGTGGCTAAGGGAGCGCAATAGTGACTTTCCTTACCAGAAAACAACTCTTGCTTGTAGGACCAGAAACTGCATGTGATACAACTCCATTTAAAACTGGGAAACAAACGCTAGCTTCCTTTACAAGAAACACACTCTGCTTCTGAGAAAAGAGCACTCTTCTACTCTACAGTGTTTCCTATAGGGTCTGAACAGTGAGCTTGCTCAGAACAAAAGAACTGTGCTTCCTAACAAACGGGCCACATCTAGTTCAACTCTGCTTAGGAAACTGACAAGAAGAGTAGATCCTCTACAGTCCAATACACTTTACATGCTGGGAACAGACGCCTGTGCCATTTGCCCTGTGTATGACAATGGGAGCACAATAGTGAATCTTCTTACCAGAAAACAACTCTTGCTTGTAGGACCAGAAACTGCATGGGATTCAACTATATTTAGGACTGGGAAAAAACGCTAGCTTGCCTTGCAAGAAACACACTACGCATTTGAGAAAAGAGCACTCTTCTACTCTACTGTGTTTCCTATGGGGTCCGAACAGTGAGCTTGCTCAGAACAAAAGAACTGTGCTTCCTACACACATGGGCCATATCTAGTTCAACTCTGCTTCGGAAACTGACAAGAACAGTAGCTCCTCTGCAGTCCAATACACTGTACTTGCTGGGAGCAGACGTGAGTGCTATTTGCACTGTGTATGGCAATGGGAGCACCATAGTGACTTTCCTTACTAGAAAACAACTCTTGCTCGTAGTACCAGAAACTGCATGTGATTCAATTCCATTTAGGACTGGGAAACAAACGCTAGCTCGCCTTATAAGAAACACACTCTGCTTTTGAGAAAAGAGCACTCTTCTGCTCCACTGTGTTTTCTAAAGGGCCAGAACAGTGAGCTTGCTCCGAACAAAAGAACTGTGCTTCCTACGCACACGGGCCATATCTAGTTCAACTCTGTTTAAGACACTGAAAAGAACAGTAGCTCCTCTACTGTACAATACACTGTACTTGCTGGGAACAGACGCGAGTTCTATTTGCACTGTGTATGGAAATGGGAGCGCAATAGTGACTCTTTTTACCAGAAAACAACTCTTGCTCGTAAGACCAGAAACTGCATGTGATTCAACTCCATTTAGGACTGGGAAACAAACGCTAGCTCGACTTACAAGAAACACACTCTGCTTTTGAGAAAAGAGCACTCTTCTACTCTACTGTGTTTCCTTTAGGGCCAGAACAGTGAGCTTGCTCAGAACAAAAGAACTGTGCTTCCTACACACACGGGCCATATCTAGTTCAACTCTGCTTAGGAAACTGACAAGAACAGTAGCTCCTCTTCATTCCAATACACTGTACTTGCTTGGAGCAGACGCCAGTGCTATTTGCACTGTGTATGGCAATGGGAGCACAATAGTGACTCTTCTTACCAGAAAACAACTCTTGCTCGTAGGACCAGAAACTGCATGGGATTCAACTCCATTTAGGACTGGGAAACAAACGCTAGCTTGCCTTGCAAGAAACACACTCTGCTTTTGAGAAAAGAGCACTCTTCTACTCTACTGTGTTTCCTATAGGGCCAGAACAGTGAGCTTGCTCAGAAAAAAAGAACTGTACTTCCTATACACACGGGCCATATCTAGTTCATCTCTGCTTAGGAAACTGACAAGAACAGTAGATCCTCTTCAGTCTAACACACTGTTCATGCTGGGAACAGATGCCAGTGCTATTTGCCCTGTGTATGACAATGGGAGCACAATAGTGACTCTTCTTACCAGAAAACAACTCTTGCTCGTAAGACCAGAAACTGCATGTGATTCAACTCCATTTAGGACTGGGAAACAAACGCTAGCTTGCCTTACAAGAAACACACTATGATTTTGAGAAAAGAGCACTCTTCTACTCTACTGTGTTTCCTATGGGCTCGGAACCGTGAGCTTGCTCAGAAAAAAGAACTGTGCTTCCTACACACACGGGTCATATCTAGTTCCACTCTGCTTAGGAAACTGACAAGAACAGTATATCCTCTTCATTCCAATACACTGTACTTGCTGGGAACATACACGAGTGCTCTTTGCACTGTGTGTGGATAAGGGAGCGCAATAGTGACTTTCCTTACCAGAAAACAACTCTTGCTTGTAGGACCAGAAACTGCATGTGATTCAACTCCATTTAAACCTGGGCAACAAACGATAGCTTCCTTTACAAGAAACACACTCTGCTTTTGAGAAAAGAGCACTCTTCTACTCTACAGTGTTTCCTATAGGGTCTGAACAGTGAGCTTGCTCAGAACAAAAGAACTGTGCTTCCTACAAAAACGGGCCACATCTAGTTCAACTCTGCTTAGGAAACTGACAAGAACAGTAGCTCCTCTTCAGTCCAATACACTGTACTTGCTGGGAGCAGACGCGAGTGCTATTTGCACTGTGTATGGCAATGGGAGCGCAATAGTGACTCTTCTTACCAGAAAACAACTCTTGCTTGTAGGACCAGAAACTGCGTGTGATTCAACTCTGTTTCTGACTGGGAAACAAACACTAGCTAGCCTTACAAGAAACACACTCTGCTTTTGAGAAAAGAGCACTCGCCTACTCTACTGTGTTTCCTATGGGGTCCGAACAGTGAGCTTGCTCAGAACAAAAGAACTGTGCTTCCTACACACACGGGCCATATCTAGTTCAACTCTGCTTAGGAAACTGACAAGAACAGTAGCTCCTCTTCTGTCTAATACAATGTACTTGCTGGGAGCAGACGTGAGAGGTATTTGCACTGTGTATGACAATGGGAGCTCAATAGTGACTCTTCCCACCAGAAAACAACTCTTGCCTGTAGGACCAGAAACTGCATGTGATTCAACTCCATTTAGGACTGGGAAACAAACCATAGCTCGCCTTAGAAGAAACACACTCTGCTTTTGAGAAAAGAGCACTCTTCTACTCTACAGTGTTTCCTATAGTGTCTGAAGAGTGAGGTTGCTCAGAACAAAAGAACTGTGCTTCCTACACACACGGGCCATATCTAGTTCAACTCTGCTTTGGAAACTGACAAGAAGAGTAGATCCTCTTCAGTCCAATACACTTTACATGCTGGGAACAGACGCCCGTGCTATTTGCCCTGTGTATGACAATGGGAACACAATAGTGAATCTTCTTACCAGAAAACAACTCTTGCTTGTAGGACAAGAAACTGCATGGGATTCAACTCCATTTAGGACTGGGAAAAAACGCTAGCTTGCCTTGCAAGAAACACACTACGCTTTTGAGAAAAGAGCACTCTTCTGCTCTACTGTGTTTCCTAAAGGGCCAGAACAGTGAGCTTGCTCAGAACAAAAGAACTGTGCTTCCTACACACACGGGATATATCTAGTTCAACTCTGTCTAGGACACTGACAAGAACAGTAGCTCCTCTACTGTACAATACACTGTACTAGCTGGGAACAGACGCGAGTGCTATTTGCACTGTGTATGGAAAAGGGAGCGCAATAGTGACTCTTTTTACCAGAAAACAACTCTTGCTCGTAGGACCAGAAACTGCATGTGATTCAACTCCATTTATGACTGGGAAACAAACGCAAGCTCGCCTTACAAGAAACACACTCTGCTTTTGAGAAAAGAGCACTCTTCTACTCTACTGTGTTTCCTATAGGGCCAGAACTGTGAGCTTGCTCAGAACAAAAGAACTGTGCTTCCTATACACACGGGCCATATCTAGTTCAACTCTGCTTAGGAAACTGACAAGAACAGTAGATCCTCTTCAGTCTAACACACTGTACATGCTGGGAACAGATGCCAGTGCTATTTGCCCTGTGTATGACAATGGGAGCACAATAGTGACTCTTCTTACCAGAAAACAACTCTTGCTCGTAGGACCAGAAACTGCATGGGATTCAACTCCATTTAGGACTGGCAAACAAACGCTAGCTCGCCTTACAAGAAACACACTCTGCTTTTGAGAAAAGTGCACTCTTCTACTCTACTGTGTTTCCTATAGGGCCAGAAGAGTGAGCTTGCTCAGAACAAAAGAACTGTGGTTCCTACACAAACGGGCCATATTCGTTCAACTCTGCTTTGGAAACTGACAAGAACAGTAGATCCTCTTCAGTCCAATACATTGTACATGCTGGGAACAGACGACAGTGCTATTTGCGCTGTGTATGACAATGGGAGTGTAATAGTGACTCTTCTAAACGAAAAAAACTCTTACTCATAGGACCAGAAACTGCATGTGATTCAACTCCATTTAGGACTGGGAAACAAACGCTAGCTTGCCTTAAAGAAACACACTATGATTTTGAGAAAAGAGCACTCTTCTAGTCTACTGTGTTTCCTATGGGCTCGGAACCGTGAGCTTGCTCAGAAAAAAGAACTGTGCTTCCTACACACGGGTCATATCTAGTTCCACTCTGCTTAGGAAACTGACAAGAACAGTATATCCTCTTCTTTCCAATACACTGTACTTGCTGGGAACATACGCGATTGCTATTTGCACTGTGTGTGGCTAAGGTAGCGCAATAGTGACTTTCCTTACCAGAAAACATCTCTTGCTCGTAGGACCAGAAACTGCATGTGATTCAACTCCATTTAAAACTGGGAAACAAACGCTAGCTTCCTTTACAAAAAACACACTCTGCTTTTGAGAAAAGAGCACTCTTCTACCCTACAGTGTTTCCTATAGGGTCTGAACAGTGAGCTTGCTCAGAACAAAAGAACTGTGCTTCCTACACACACGGGCCACATTTAGTTCAACTCTGCTTAGGAAACTGACAAAAACTGTAGCTCCTCTTCAGTCCAATACACTGTACTTGCTGGGAGTAGACGCGAGTGCTATTTGCACTGTGTATGGCAATGGGAGCACAATAGTGACTCTTCTTACCAGAAAACAACTCTTGCTCGTAGGACCAGAAACTGCATGTGATTCAACTCTGTTTCTGACTGGGAAACAAACACTAGCTAGCCTTACAAGAAACATAATCTGCTTTTGAGAAAAGAGCACTCGCCTACTGTACTGTGTTTCCTATGGGGTCCGAACAGTGAGCTTGCTCAGAACAAAAGAACTGTGCTTCCTACACACACGGGCCATATCTAGTTCAACTCTGCTTAGGAAACTGACAAGAACAGTACATTCTCTTCAGTCTAATACACTGTACATGCTGGGAACAGACGCCAGTACTATTTGCCCTGTGTATTACAATGGGAGCACAATAGTGACTCTTCTTACCAGAAAAAAACTCTTGCCTGTAGGACCAGAAACTGCATGTGATTCAACTCCATTTAGGACTGGGAAACAAACCCTCGCTCGCCTTAGAGGAAACACACTCTGCTTTTGAGAAAAGAGCACTCTTCTACTCTACTGTGTTTCTTATAGGGCCAGAACAGTGAGCTTGCTCAGAACAAAAGAACTGTGCTTCCTACACACACGGGCCATATCTAGTTCAACTCTGCTTAGGAAACTCACAAGAAGAGTAGATCCTCTTCAGTCGAATACACTTTACATGCTGGGAACAGACGCCCGTGCTATTTAACCTGTGTATGACATTGGGAGCACAATAGTGACTCTTCTTACCAGAAAACAACTCTTGCTCGTAGGACCAGAAACTGCATGGGATTCAACTCCATTTAGGACTGGGAAACAAACGCTAGCTTGCCTTACAAGAAACACACTCTGCTTTTGAGAAAAGAGCACTCTTCTACTCTACTGTGTTTCCTATGGGGTCCGAAAGTGAGCTTGCTCAGAACAAAAGAACTGTGCTTCCTACACACATGGGCCATATCTAGTTCAACTCTACTTTGGAAACTGACAAGAACAGTAGCTCTTCTTCAGTCCAATACACTGTACTTGCTGGGAGCAGACGTGAGTGCTATTTGCACTGTGTATGGCAAAGGGAGCACCATAGTGACTTTCCTTACCATAAAACAACTGTTGCTCGTAGTACCAGAAACTGCATGTGATTCAATTCCATTTAGGACTGGGAAACAAACGTTAGCTCCCCTTACAAGAAACACACTCTGCTTTTGAGAAAAGAGCATTCTTCTACTCTACTGTGTTCTTAAAGGGCCAGAAGAGTGAGCTTGCTCGGAACAAAAGAACTGTGCTTCCTACACACGGGCCATATCTAGTTCAACTCTGCTTAGGAAACTGACAAGAACAGTAGCTCCTCTTCAGTCCAATACACTGTACTTAGTAGGAGCAGACGCGAGTGCTATTTGCACTGTGTATGGCAATGGGAGCGCAATAGTGACTCTTCTTACCAGAAAACAACTCTTGCTTGTAGGACCAAAAACTGCATGTGATTCAACTCCATTTAGGACTGGGAAACAAACACTAGCTTGCCTTACAAGAAATACACTCAGCTTTTGAGAAAAGAGTACTCTTCTACTCTACTGTGTTTCCTATGGGGTCTGAACAGTGAGCTTGCTCAGAACAAAAGAACTGTGCTTCCTACACACACCGGCCATATGTAGGTCAAATCTGCTTAGGAAACTGAAAGGAATAGTAGCTCCTCTTCAGTCCACTACACTGTACTTCCTGGGAGCAAACGCGAGAGCTATTTGCACTGTATATGACATTGGGAGCTCAATAGTGACTCTTCTTACCAGAAAACAACTTCTGCTCTTAGGACCAGAAACTGCATGGGATTCAACTTTGTTTCTGACTGGGAAACAAACACTAGCTAGCCTTACAAGAATCACACTCTGCTTTTGAGAATAGAGTACTCTTCTACTCTACTGTGTTTCCTATAGGGCCAGAACAGTGAGCTTGCTCAGAACAAAAGAACTGTGGTTCCTACACAAACGGGCCATATCTAGTTCAACTCTGCTTTGGAAACTGACAAGAACAGTAGATCCTCTTCAGTCCAATACATTGTACATTTTGGGAACAGACGACAGTGCTATTTGCGCTGTGTATGACAATGGGAGCATAATAGTGACTCTTCTTAACAGAAAAAAACTCTTACTCATAGGACCAGAAACTGCATGTGATTCAACTCCATTTAGGACTGGGAAACAAACGCTAGCTCGCCTTACAAGAAACACACTATGATTTTGAGAAAAGAGCACTCTTCTACTCTACTGTGTTTCCTATGGGCTCGAAACCGTGAGCTTGCTCAGAAAAAAGAACTGTGCTTCCTACACACACGGGTCATATCTAGTTCCACTCTGCTTAGGGAACTGTCAAGAACAGTATATCCTCTTCTTTCCAATACACTGTACTTGCTGGGAACATACGCGAGTGCTATTTGCACTGTGTGTGGCTAAGGGAGCACGATAGTGACTTTCCCTACCAGAAAACAACTCTTGCTCATAGGACCAGAAACTGCATGTGATTCAACTCCATTTAAAACTGCGAAACAAACGCTACCTTCCTTTACAAGAAACACACTCTGCTTTTGAGAAAAGAGCACTCTTCTACTCTACTGTGTTTGCTAAAGGGCCAGAACAATGAGCTTGCTCAGAACAAAAGAACTGTGCTTCCTACACACACCGTCCATATCTAGTTCAACTCTGCTTAGGAAACTGACAACAATAGTAGCTCCTCTTCAGTCCAATACACTGTACTTGCTGGGAGCAGATGCGAGGGCTATTTGCACTGTGTATGGCAATGGGAGCGCAATAGTGACTCTTCTTACCAGAAAACAACTCTTGCTCGTAGGACCAGAAACTGCATGGGATTCAACTCCGTTTCAGACTGGGAAACAAACACTAGCTAGCCTTTAAAGAAACACACTCTGCATTTGAGAAAAGAGCACTCTTCTACTCTACTGTGTTTCCTAAATGGCCAGAACAGTGAGATTGCTCAGAACATAAGAACTGTGCTTCCTACACACACGGGCCATATCAAGTTCAACTCTGCTTAGGAAACTGACAAGAACAGTAGATCCTCTTCAGTCCAATACACTGTACATGCTGGGAACAGACGCCAGTGCTATTTGCCCTGTGTATGACAATGGGAGTACAATAGTGAATCTTCTTACCAGAAAACAACTCTTGCTCGTAGGACCAGAATCTGCATGGGATTCAACTCCATTTAGGATTGGGAAACAAACACTAGCTCGCCTTACAAGAAACACACTCTGCTTTTGAGAAAAGAGCACTCTTCTACTCTACTGTGTTTCCTATGGGGTCCGAACAGTGAGGTTGCTCAGAACAAAAGAACTGTGCTTCATACACACGGGCCATATCTAGTTCAACTCTTATTAGGAAACTGACAAGAACAGTAGCTCCTCTTCTGTCCAATACACTGTACTTGCAGGGAACAGACGTTATTGCTATTTGCACTGTGTATGACAATGGGAGCACAATAGTGACTGTTCTTACCAGAAAACAACTCTTGCAGTAGGACCAGAAACTACATGTGATTCAACTCCATTTAGGACTGGGAAACAAACGCTAGCTTGCCTTACAAGAAACACACTCTGCTTTTGAGAAAAGAGTACTCTTCTACTCTACTATGTTTCCTAAGGGGTCTGAACAGTGAGCTTGCTCAGAACAAAAGAACTGTGCTTCCTACACACACGGGCCATATCTAGTTCAACTCTGCTTAGGAAACTGACAACAACAGTAGCTCCTCTTCAGTACAATACACTGTACTTGCTGGGAGCAGACGGGAGTGCTATTTGCACTGTGTATGACAATGGGAGCTCCATAGTGACTCTTTTTACCAGAAAACAACTCTTGCTTGTAGGACCAGAAACTGCATGTGATTCAACTCCATTTAACTTGGAAAGAAACGCTAGCTTGCCTTAGAAGAAACACACTCTGCTTTTGAGAAAAGAGCTCTCTTCTACTCTACTGTGTTTCCTGTATGGCCAGAACAGTGAGCTTGCTCAGAACAAAAGAACTGTGCTTCCTACACACACGGGCCATATCTAGTTCAACTCTGCTTAGGAAACTGACAAGAACAGTAGATTCTCTTCAGTCTAATACACTGTACATGCTGGGAACAGACGCCAGTGCTATTTGCCCTGTGTATGACAATGGGAGCACAATAGAGTCTCTTCATACCAGAAAACAACTATTGTTCGTAGGACCAGAAACTGCATAGGATTCCACTCCATTTAGGACTGCGAAACAAACACTAGCTTGCCTTACAAGAAACACACTCTGCTTTTGAGAAAAGAGCACTCTTCTACTCTAGTATGTTTCCTATAAGGCCAGAACAGTGAGCTTTCTTAGAACAAGAGAACTGTGCTTCCTACACAAACGGGACATCTAGTTCAACTCTGCTTAGGAAACTGACCAGAACAGTAGCTCCTCTTCAGTCCAATACACTGTACTTGCTGGGAACAGACACGAGTGCTATTTGCACTGCGTATGGCAAAGGTAGTACAATAGTGACTTTCCTTACCAGAAAACAACTCTTGATCGTAGTACCAAAAACTGCATGTGATTCAATTCCATTTAGGATTGGGAAACAAACGTTAGCTCACCTTAAAAAAACACACTCTGCTTTTGAGAAAAGAGCACTCTTCTACTCTACTGTGTATCCTATAGGGCCAGAACAGTGAGCTTGCTCAGAACAAAAGAACTGTGCTTCCTACACACACGGGCCATATCTAGTTCAACTCTTCTTATGAAACTGACAAGAACAGTAGCTCCTCTTCAGTCCAATACACTGTACTTGCTGGGAACAGACGCGATTGCTATTTGCACTGTGTATGGCAATGGGAGTGCAATAGTGCCTGTTCTTACCAGAAAACAACTCTTGCTCGTAGGACCAGAAACTTCATGTGATTCAACTCCATTTTGGACTGGGAAACCAACGCTAGCTTGCTTTACAAGAAACACACTCTGCTTTTGAGAAAAGAGTACTCTTCTACTCTACTGTGTTTCCTGAGGGGTCTGAACAGTGAGCTTGCTCAGAACAAAAGAACTGTGCTTCCTACACACAGGGGCCATATCTACTTCAACTGTGCTTAGGAAACTGACAAGAACAGTAGCTCCTCTTCAATTCAATAAACTGTACTTGCTGGGAGCAGACGGGAGTGCTATTTGCACTGTGTATGACAATGGGAGCTCCATAGTGACTCTTTTTACCAGAAAACAACTCTTGCTTGTAGGACCAGAAACTGCATGTGATTCAACTCCATTTAACTGGGAAAGAAATGCTAGCTTGCCTTAGAAGAAACACACTCTGCTTTTGAGAAAAGAGCACTCTTCTACTCTACTGTGTTTCCTATGTGGTCCGAACAGTGAGCTTGCTCAGAACAAAAGAACTGTGCTTCATACACACGGGCCATATCTAGTTCAACTCTCCTTAGGAAACTGACAAGAACAGTAGCTCCTCTTCTGTCCAATACACTGTACTTGCAGGGAACAGACGTGATTGCTATTTGCACTGTGTATGACAATGGGAGCACAATAGTGACTGTTCTTACCAGAAAACAACTCTTGCAGTAGGACCAGAAACTGCATGTGATTCAACTCCATTTAGGACTGGGAAACAAACGCTAGCTTGCCTTACAAGAAACACACTCTGCTTTTGAGAAAAGAGTACTCTTCTACTCTACTATGTTTCCTGAGGGGTCTGAACAGTGAGCTTGCTCAGAACAAAAGAACTGTGCATCCTACACACACGGGCCATATCTAGTTCAACTCTGCTTAGGAAACTGACAAGAACAGTACATTCTCTTCAGTCTAATACACTGTACATGCTGGGAACAGACGCCAGTACTATTTGCCCTGTGTATTACAATGGGAGCACAATAGTGACTCTTCATACCAGAAAACAACTATTGTTTGTAGGACCAGAAACTGCATGGGATTCAACTCCATTTAGGACTGGGACACAAACACTAGCTTGCCTTAAAAGAAACACAGTCTGCTTTTGAGAAAAGAGCACTCTTCTACTCTACTGTGTTTCCTATAAGGCCAGAACAGTGAGCTTTCTCAGAACAAAAGAACTGTGCTTCCTACACAAACGGGACATATCTAGTTCAACTCTGCTTAGGAAACTGACAAGAACAGTAGCTCCTCTTCAGTCCAATACACTGTACTTGCTGGGAACAGATGCGAGTGTTATTTGCACTGTGTATGGCAAAGGTAGCGCAATAGTGACTTTCTTTACCAGAAAACAACTCTTGATTGTAGTACCAAAAACTGCATGTGATTCAATTCCATTTAGGATTGGGAAACAAACGCTAGCTCACCTTACAAGAAACACACTCTGCTTTTGAGAAAAGAGCACTCTTCTATTCTACTGTGTTTCCAATGGAGTCTGAACAGTGAGCTTGCTCAGAACAAAAGTAATGTCCTTCCTACACACACGGGTCATATCTAGTTCAACTCTGCTTAGGAAACTGACAAGAACAGTAGGTCCTCATCAGTCCAATACACTGTACTTGCTGGGAACATACTTGAGTGCTATTTGCACTGTGTATTGCAATGGGAGCACAATAGTGACTCTTCTTACCAGAAAAAAACTCTTGCTCATAGGACAAGAAACTGCATGTGATTCAACTTCATTTAGGACTGGGAAAAAATGCTAGCTCGCCTTAGAAGAAACACACTCTGCTTTTGAGAAAAGAGCACTCTTCTACTCTACTGTTTTTCCTAAAGGGCCAGAACAGTGAGCTTGCTCAGAACAAAAGAACTTTGCTTCCTACACACACCGTCCATATCTAGTTCAACTCTGCTTAGGAAACTGACAACAATAGTAGCTCCTCTTCAGTTCAATACACTGTAATTGCTGGGAGCAGACACGAGTGCTATTTGCACTGTGTATGGCAAAGGGAGCACAATAGTGACTCTTCTTACCGGAAAACAACTCTTGCTTGTAGGACCAGAAACTGAGTGGGATTCAACTCCGTTTCTGACTGGGAAACAAACACTAGCTAGCCTTACAAGAAACACACTCTGTTTTTGAGAAAAGAGCACTTTTCTACTCTACTGTGTTTCCTATGGGGTCTGAACAGTGAGCTTGCTCAGAACAAAAGAACTGTGCTTTTTACACACACGGGCCATATCTAGTTCAACTCTGCTTAGGAAACTGACAAGAAGAGTAGCTCCTCTACTGTACAATACACTGTACTTGGCTGGGAACAGACGCGAGTGCTATTTGCACTGTGTGTGGCTAAGGGAGCGCAATAGTGACTTTCCTTACCAGAAAACAACTCTTGATCATAGGACCCGAAACTGCATGTGATTCAACTCCATTTAGGACTGGAAAACAAACTCTAGCTTCCCTTACAAAAAACACACTCTGCTTTTGAGAAAAGAGCACTCTTCTACTCTGCAGTGTTTCTTATAGGGCCAGAACAGTGAGCTTGCTCAGAACAAAGGAACTGTGCTTCCTACACAAACGGGCCACATCTAGTTCAACTCTGCTTAGGAAACTGACAAGAACAGTAGCTCCTCTTCAGTCCAGTACACTGTACTTGCTGGGAGCAGACGCGAGTGCTATTTGCACTGTGTATGGCAATGGGAGCGCAATATTAAAACCTCTTACCAGAAAACAACTCTTCCTCGTAGGACCAGAAACTGCATGGGATTCAACTCCGTTTCTGACTGGGAAACAAAACTATCTAGCCTTAAAAGAAACACACTCTGCATTTGAGAAAAGAACACTCTTCTACTCTACTGTGTTTCCTATGGGGTCCGAAAAGTGAGCTTGCTCAGAACAGAAGAACTGTGCTTCCTACACACACGGGACATATCTAGTTCAATTCTGCTCAGGAAACTGACAAGAACAGTAGATCCTCTTCAGTCCAATACACTGTACATGCTGGGAACAGATGCCAGAGCTATTTGCACTGTGTATGAAAATGGACGCGCAATAGTGACTCTTCTTACCAGAAAACAACTCTTGGTCATAGGACCAGAAACTGCATGTGATTCAACTCCATTTAGGACTGGGAAACAAACACTAGCTCGCCTTACAAGAAACACACTCTGCTTTTGAGAAAAGAGCACTCTTCTACTCTACTGTGTTTCCTATAGGGCTAGAACAGTGAGCTTGCTCAGAACAAAAAACCTGCGCTTCCTACACACACGGGCCATATCTATTTCAACTCTGCTTAGGAAACTGACAAGAACAGTAGCTCCTCTTCAGTCCAATACAGTGTACTTGCTGGGAGCAGACGCGAGTGACATTTGCACTGTGTATGGCAAGGGAGCGCAATAGTGACTCTTCTTACCAGAAAAAAACTCTTGCTCATAGGAACAGAAAATGCATGTGATTCAACTCCATTTAGGACTGGTAAACAATCGCTAGCTCGCCTTATGAGAAACACACTCTGCTTTTGAGAAAAGAGCACTCTTCTACTCTACTGTGTTTCCCATGGTGTCCGAACAGTGAGCGTGCTCAGAATAAAAGAACTGTGCTTCCTACACACACGGGCCATATCTAGTTCAACTCTGCTTAGGGAACTGACAAGAACAGTAACTGAAGATCCTCTTCAGTCCAACACACTGTACATGCTGGGAACAGACGACAGTGCTATTTGCCCTGTGTATGACAATGGGAGCGTAGCAGTGACTCTTCTTACCAGAAAACAACTCTTCCTCATAGGACCAGAAACTGCATGAAATTCAACTCCATTTCGGACTGGGAAACAAATGCTAGCTCGCCTTACAAGAAACACACTCTGCTTTTGAGAAAAGAGCACTCTTCTACTCTACTATGTTTCATATGGGGTCCGAACAGTGGGCTTGCTCAGAACAAAAGAACTGTGCTTTCTACACACACGGGTCATATCTAGTTCAACTCTGCTTAGGAAACTGAAAAGAACAGTATCTCCTCTTCTTTCCAATACACTGTACTTGCTGGGAACAGACGCGATTGCTATTTGCACTGTGTATGGCTAAGGGAGCACAATAGTGGCTTTCCTTATCAGAAAACAACTCTTGCTCGTAGGACCAAAAACTGCATGTGATTCAACTCCATTTAGGACTGGGAAACAATCGCTAGCTCACCTTATGAGAAACACACTCTGCTTTTGAGAAAAGAGCACTCTTCTACTCTACTGTGTTTCCTATGGTGTCCGAACAGTGAGCTTGCTCAGAACAAAAGAACTGTGCTTCCTACACACACGGGCCACATCTAGTTCAACTCTGCTTAGGAAACTGACAAGAACAGTAGCTCCTCTTCATTCTAATACACTGTAATTGTTGGGAACAGACGCGAGTGCTATTTGCACTGTGTATGGCAATGGGAGCGCAATAGTGACTCTTCTTACCAGAAAACAACTCTTGCTTGTAGGAACAGAAACTGCATGGGATTCAACTCCATTTAGGACTGGGAAACAAACACTAGCTCGCCTTACAAGAAACACACTCTGCTTTTGAGAAAAGAGCACTCTTCTACTCTACTGTGTTTCCTATAGGGCCAGAACAGTGAGCTTGCTCAGAACAAAAAACCTGTGCTTCCTACACACACGGGCCATATCTAGTTCAACTCTGCTTATGTAATGACAAGAACAGTAGCTCCTCTTCAGTCCAATACAGTGTACTTGCTGGGAGCAGACGCGAGTGCCATTTGCACTGTGTATGGCAATGGGAGCGCAATAGTGACTTTCCTTACCAGAAAACAACTCATGCTCGTAGGACCAGAAACTGCATGTGATTCAGCTCCATTTAGGACTGGGAAACAAACGCTAGCTCGCCTTACAAGAAACACACTCTGCTTTTGAGAAAAGAGCACTCTTCTACTCTACTGTGTTTCCTTTGGGGTCCTAACAGTGAGCTTGCTCAGATCAAAAGAACTGTGCTTCCTACACACACGGACCATATGTAGTTCAACTCTGCTTAGGAAACTGACAAGAACAGTAGCTCCTATTCAGTCCAATACACTGTACTTGCTGGGAACAGACGCGAGTGCTCTTTGCAGTGTGTATGTAAATGGGAGCGCAATAGTGACTTTCCTTACCAGAAAACACCTCTTGCTCGTAGGACCAGAAACTACATGGGATTCAACTCCATTTCTGACTGGGAAACAAACACTAGCTCGCCTTACAAGAAACACACTCTGCTTTTGAGAAAAGAGCACTCTTCTTTTCTACGGTGTTTCCTATAGGGCCAGAACAGTGAGTTTGCTCAGAACAAAAGAACTGTGCTTCCTACAAATACGGCTATATCTAGTACAATTCTGCTTAGGAAACTGACAAGAACAGTAGATCCTCTTCAGTCCAATACACTGTATACACTGGGAACAGACGCCAGTGCTATTTGCCCTGTGTATGACAATGGGAGCGCAATGGTGACTCTTCTTACCAGAAAACAACTCTTGCTTGTAGGACAGGAAACTGCATGTGATTCAACTCTATTTAGGACTGGGAAACAAACGCTAGCTCTCCTTACAAGAAACACACTCTGCTTTTGAGAAAAGAGCACTCATCTACTCTACTGTGTTTCCTATGGGGTCCGAACAGTGAGCTTGCTCAGAACAAAAGAACTGTGCTTCCTACACACATGGGCCATATCTAGTTCAACTCTGCTTAGGAAACTGACAAGAACAGTAGCTCCTCTTCAGTCCAATACACTGTACTTGCTGGGAACAAACGTGAGTGCTATTTGCACTGTGTATGGCAAAGGGAGCGCAGTAGTGACTTTCCTTACCAGAAAACAACTCTTGCTCGTAGGACCAAAAATTGCATGTGATTCAACTCCATTTAGGACTGGGAAACAAATGCTAGCTCGCCTTACAAGAAACACACTCTGCTTTTGAGAAAAGAGCACTCTTCTACTCTACTGTGTTTCCTATAGGGCCAGAACAGTGAGTTTGCTCAGAACAAAAGAACTGTGCTTCCTACAAATACGGCCATATCTAGTTCAATTCTGGTTAGGAAACTGACAAGAACAGTAGATCCTCTTCAGTCCAATACACTGTACATGCTGGGAAGAGACGCCAGTACTATTTGCCCTGTGTTTGACAATGGGAGCACAATAGTGACTCTTCTTACCAGAAAACAACTCTTGCTCGTAGGACAAGAAACTGCATGTGATTCAACTCCATTTAGGACTGGGATACAAACGCTAGCTCGCCTTACAAGAAACACACTCTGCTTTTGAGAAAAGAGCACTCTTCTACTCTACTGTTTTTCCTATGGGGTCCGAACAGTGAGCTTTCTCAGAACAAAAGAACTGTGCTTTCTACACACATGGGCCATATCTAGTTCAACTCTGCTTAGGAAACTGACAAGAACAGTAGCTCCTCTTCAGTCCAATACTCTGTACTTGCTGGGAACAGAAGCGAGTGCTATTTGCATTGAGTATGGAAATGGGAGCGCAATAGTGACTTTTTTTTTTTACCAGAAAACAACTCTTGCTCATAGGACCAAAAACTGCATGTGATTCAACTCCATTTAGGACTGGGAAACAAACGCTAGCTCGCCTTACAAGAAACACACTCTGCTTTTGAGAAAAGAGCACTCTTCTACTCTACTGTGTTTTCTATAGGGCCAGAACAGTGAGCATGCTCAGAACAAAAGAACTGTGCTTCATACAAATACTGCCATATCTAGTTCAATTCTGCTTAGGAAACTGAAAAGAACAGTAGCTCCTGTTCAGTCCAATACACTGTACATGCTGGGAACAGACGCCAGAGCTATTTGCCCTGTGTATGACAATGGGAGCGCAATAGTGACTCTTCTTACCAGAAAACAACTCTTATTCATAGGACAAGAAACTGCATTGGATTCAACTCCATTTCTGACTGGAAAACAAACACTAGCTCGCCTTACAAGAAACACACTCTGCTTTTGAGAAAAGAGCACTCTTCTACTCTACTGTGTTTCCTATGGGGTCCGAATAGTGAGCTTGCTCAGAACAAAAGAACTGTGCTTCCTACACACAGGGGCCATATCTAGTTCAACTCTGCTTCGGAAACTGACAAGAACAGTAGCTCCGCTTCAGCCCAATACACTGTACTTGCTGAGAACAGGTGCGAGTGCTATTTACACTGTATATGGCAATGGGAGGGCAACAGTGACTTTATTACCAGAAAACAACTCTTGCTCATAGGACGAAAAACTGCATGTGATTCAACTCCATTTAGGACTGGGAAACAAACGATAGCTCGTCTTACAAGAAACACACTCTGCTTTTGAGAAAAGAGCAGTCTTCTACTCTACTGTGTTTCCCATGGGGTCCGAACATTGAGCTTGCTCAGAACAAAAGAACTGTGCTTCCTACACACACGGGCCATATCTAGTTCATCTCTGCTTAGGAAACTGACAAGAACAGTAGCTCCGCTTCAGTCCAATACACTGTACTTCCTGGGAACAGACGCGAGTGCTATTTGCACTGTGTATGGAAATGGGAGCGCAATAGTGACTTTCCTTACCAGAAAACACCTCTTGCTCATAGGACCAGAAACTGCATGGGATTCAACTCCATTTCTGACTGGGAAACAAACACTAGCTCGCCTTACAAGAAACACACTCTGCTTTTGAGAAAAGAGCACTCTTCTACTCTACTGTGTTTCCTATGGGGTCCGAACAGTGAGCTTGCTCAGAACAAAAGAACTGTGCTTCCTACACACAGGGGCCATATCTAGTTCAACTCTCCTTAGGAAACTGACAAGAACAGTAGCTCCTCTTCAGTCCAATACACTGTACTTGCTGGGAACAGACGCAAGTGCTATTTGTACTGTGTATGGCAAAGGGAGCGCAATAGTGACTTTATTACCAGAAAACAACTCTTGCTCATAGGACCAGAAACTGCATGGGAATCAACTCCATTTCTGACTGGGAAACAAACACTAGCTCGCCTTATAAGAAACACACTCTGCTTTTGAGAAAGAGCACTCTTCTACTCTAATGTCTTTTCTATGGGGTCCGAACAGTGAGCTTGCTCAGAACAAAAGAACTGTGCTTCCTACACACAGGGGCCATATCTAGTTCAACTCTGCTTAGGAAACTGACAAGAACAGTAGCTCCACTTCAGTCCAATACACTGTACTTGCTGGGAACAGACGCCAGTGCTATTTGCCCTGTGTATGACAATGGGAGCGCAATAGTGACTCTTCTTACCGGAAAACAACTCTTGCTCGTAGGACCAGAAACTGCATGGGATTCAACTCCATTTCTGACTGAAAAACAAACACTAGCTTGCCTTACAAGAAACACACTCTGCTTTTGAGAAATGAGCACTCTTCTGCTCTACTGTGTTTCCTATGGGGTCCTAACAATGAGCTTGCTCAGAACAATAGAACTGTGCTTCCTACACACACGGGCCATATCTAGTTCAACTCTGCTTAGGAAACTGACAAGAACGGTAGCTCCTCTTCAGTCCAATACACTGTACTAGCTGGGAACAGACGCGAGTCCTATTTGTACTGTGTATGGCAATAGGAGCGCAATAGTGACTCTTCTTATCAGAAAACACCTCTTGCTCGTAGGACCAGAAACTGCATGGGATTCAACTCCATTTCTGACTGGGGAACAAACACTAGCTCGCCTTACAAGAAACACACTCTGCTTTTGAGAAAAGAGCACTCTTCTATTCTTCTGTGTTTCTATATGGTCCGAACAGTGAGCTTGCTCAGAACAAAAGAACTGTGCTCCCTACACACACGGGACATATCTAGTTCAACTCTGCTTAGGAACCTGACAAGAACAGTAGCTCAGCTTCAGTCCAATACACTGTACTTCCTGGGAACAGATGCGATTGCTATTTGCACTGTGTATGGAAATGGGAGCGCAATAGTGACTTTCCTTACCAGAAAACAACTCTTGCTCATAGGACCAAAAACTGCATGTGATTCAACTCCATTTCTGACTGGGAAACAAACGCTAGCTCGCCTTATAAGAAACACACTCTGCTTTTGAGAAAAGAGCACTCTTCTACTCTACTGTGTTTCCTAAGGGGTCCGAACAGTGAGCTTGCTCAGAACAAAAGAACTGTGCATCCTACACACACGGGCCATATCTAGTTCAACTCTGCTTAGGAAACTGACAAGAACAGTAGATCCTCTTCAGTCCAATACACTGTACATGCTGGGAACAGAGGCCAGTGCTATTTGCCCTGTGTATGACAATGGGAGCGCAATAGTGCCTCTTCTTACCAGAAAACAACTCTTGCTCGTAGGACAAGAAACTGCATGTGATTCAACTCCATTTCGGACTGGGAAACAAACGCTAGCTCGCCTTACAAGAAACACACTCTGCTTTTGAGAAAAGAACAGTCTTCTATTTTACTCTGGTTCATATGAGGTCCGAACATTGAGCTTGCTCAGAACAAAAGAACTGTGCTTCCTAAACACACGGGCCGTATCTAGTTCAACTCTGCTTAGGAAACTGACAAGAACCGTAACTCCTCTTCAGTTCAATACACTGTACTTGCTGGGAACAGACGCCAGTGCTATTTGCACTGTGTATGACAATGGGAGCGAAATAGTGGCTCTTCTTACCAGAAAACAACTCTTGCTCGTTGGACCAGAAAATGCATGGGATTCAACTCCATTTCTGACTGGGAAACAAACACTAGCACGCATTACAAGAAACACACTCTCCTTTTGAGAAAAGAGGACTCTTCTACTCTAATGTGTTTCCTATGGGGTCCGAATAGTGAGCTTGCTCAGAACAAAAGAACTGTGCTTCCTACACACAGGGGCCATATCTAGCTCAACTCTGCTTAGGAAACTGACAAGAACTGTAGATCCCCTTCAGTCCAATACACTGTACTTGCTGGGAACAAACGCGAGTGCTATTTGTACTGTGTATGGAAATGAGAGCGCAATAGTGACTTTCCTTACCAGAAAACAACTCTTGCTCATAGGACCAAAAACTGCATGTGATTCAACTCCACTTAGGACTGGGAAACAAACACTAGCTCGCCTTACAAGAAACACACTCTGCTTTTGAGAAAAGAGCACTCATCTACTCTACTGTGTTTCCTATAGGACCAGAAGAGTGAGCTTGCTCAGAACAAAAGAACTGTGCTTCATACAAATACGGCCATATCTACTTCAATTCTGCTTAGGAAACTGAAAAGAACAGTAGATCCTCTTCAGTCCAATACACTGTACATGCTGGGAACAGAGGCCAGTGCTATTTGCCCTGTGTATGACAATGGGAGCGCAATAGTGACTCTTCTTACCAGAAAACAACTCTTCCTCGTAGGACAATAAACTGCATGTATTTCAACTCCATTTAGGACTGGGAAACAAACGCTAGCTCGCCTTACAAGAAACACACTCTGCTTCTGAGAAAAGAGCACTCTTCTACCCTACTGTGTTTCCTATAGGGCCAGAAGAGTGAGTTTGCTCAGAACAAAAGAACTGTGCTTTCTACACACAGAGGCCGTATCTAGTTCAGCTCTGCTTAGGAAACTGACAAGAACAGTAGCTCCGCTTCAGTCCAATACACTGTACTTGCTGGGAACAGATGCGAATGCTATTTGCACTGTGTATGGAAATGGAGCGCAATAGTGACTTTCCTTACCAGAAAACAACTCTTGCTCATTGGACCAGAAACTGCATGGGATTCAACTCCATTTAGGACTGGGAAACAAACGCTAGCTCGCCTTACAAGAAACACACTATGCTTTTGAGAAAAGAGCACTCTTCTACCCTACTGTGTTTCCTATAGGGCCAGAAGAGTGAGTTTGCTCAGAACAAAAGAACTGTGCTTCCTACAAATACGGCCATATATAGTTCAATTCTGCTTAGGAAACTGACAAGAACAGTAGATCCTCTTCAGTCCAATACACTGTACATGCTGGGAACAGAGGCCCGTGCTATTTGCCCTGTGTATGACAATGGTAGCGCAATAGTGCCTCTTCTTACCAGAAAACAACTCTTGCTGGTAGGACAAGAAACTGCATGTGATTCAACTCCATTTAGGACTGGGAAACAAATGCTAGCTCGCCTTACAAGAAACACACTCTGCTTTTGAGAAAAGAGCACTCGCCTACTTAACTGTGTTTCCTATGGGGTCCGAACAGTGTGCTTGCTCAGAACAAAAGAACTGTGCTTCCTACACACATGGGCCATATCTAGTTCAACTCTGCTTAGGAAACTGACAAGAACAGTAGCTCCTCTTCAGTCCAATACACTGTACTTGCTGGAACAGACGCAAGTGCTATTTTCACTGTGTATGGCAAAGGGAGCACAATAGTGACTTTCCTTACCAGAAAACAACTCTTGCTCGTAGGACCAAAAACTGCATGTGATTCAACTCCATTTAGGACTGGGAAACAAACGCTAGCTTGCCTTACAAGAAACACGCTCTGCTTTTGAGAAAAGAACAGTCTTCTATTTTACTCTGGTTCATATGGGGTCCGAACATTGAGCTTGCTCAGAACAAAAGAACTGTGCTTCCTAAACACACGTCCGTATCTAGTTCAACTCTGCTTTGGAAAGTGACAAGAACAGTAGCTCCTCTTCAGTTCAATACACTGTACATGCTGGGAACAGATGCTCTAGCTATTTGCCCTGTGTATGACAATGGGAGCGCAATAGTGACTCTTCTTACCAGAAAACAACTCTTGCTCGTAGGACAAGAATCTGCATGTGATTCAACTCCATTTAGGAATGGGAAACAAACGCTAGCTTGCCTAACAAGAAACACACTCTGATTTTGAGAAAAGAGCACTCTTCTACTCTACTGTGTTTCCTATGGAGTCCGAACAGTGACCTTGCTCAGAACAAAAGAACTGTGCTTCCTACACACACGGGCCATATCTAGTTCAACTCTGCTTAGGAAACTGACAAGAACGGTAGCTCCTCTTCAGTCCAATACACTGTACTAGCTGGGAACAGACGCGAGTGCTATTTGCCCTGTGTATGGCAATAGGAGCACAATAGTGACTCTTCTTATCAGAAAACAACTCTTATTCATAGGACAAGAAACTGCATTGGATTCAACTCCTTTCTGACTGGGAAACAAACACTAGCTCGCCTTACAAGAAACACACTCTGCTTTTGAGAAAAGAGCACTCTTCTACTCTACTGTGTTTCCTATGTAGTCCGAATAGTGAGCTTGCTCAGAACAAAAGAACTGTGCTTCCTACACACAGGGGCCATATCTAGTTCAACTCTGCTTCGGAAACTGACAAGAAGAGTAGCTCCGCTTCAGTCCAATACACTGTACTTGCTGGGAACAGGTGCGAGTGCTATTTACACTGTATATGGCAATGGGAGGGCAACAGTGACTTTATTACCAGAAAACAACTCTTGCTCGTAGGACCAAAAACTGCATGTGATTCAACTCCATTTAGGACAGGAAAACAAACGCTAGCTCATCTTACAAGAAACACACTCTGCTTTTGAGAAAAGAGCAGTCTTTTACTCTACTGTGTTTCCTATGGGGCCCGAACATTGAGCTTGCTCAGAACAAAAGAACTGTGCTTCCTACACACATGTGCCATATCTAGTTCATCTCTGCTTAGGAAACTGACAAGAACAGTAGCTCCGCTTCAGTCCAATACACTGTACTTCCTGGGAACAGACGCGAGTGCTATTTGCACTGTTGTAGAAATGGGAGCGCAATAGTGACTTTCCTTACCAGAAAACACCTCTTGCTCATAGGACCAGAAACTGCATGGGATTCAACTCCATTTCTGACTGGGAAACAAACACTAGCTCGCCTTACAAGAAACACACTCTGCTTTTGAGAAAAGAGCACTCTTCTACTCTACTGTGTTTCCTATGGGGTCCGAACAGTGAGCTTGCTCAGAACAAAAGAACTGTGCTTCCTACACACAGGGGCCATATCTAGTTCAACTCTCCTTAGGAAACTGACAAGAACAGTAGCTCCTCTTCAGTCCAATACACTGTACTTGCTGGGAACAGACGCAAGTGCTATTTGTACTGTGTATGGCAATGGGAGCGCAATAGTGACTTTATTACCAGAAAACAACTCTTGCTCATAGGACCAGAAACTGCATGGGAATCAACTCCATTTCTGACTGGGAAACAAACACTAGCTCGCCTTATAAGAAACACACTCTGCTTTTGAGAAAGAGCACTCTTCTACTCTAATGTCTTTTCTATGGGGTCCGAACAGTGAGCTTGCTCAGAACAAAAGAACTGTGCTTCCTACACACAGGGGCCATATCTAGTTCAACTCTGCTTAGGAAACTGACAAGAACAGTAGCTCCACTTCAGTCCAATACACTGTACTTGCTGGGAACAGACGCCAGTGCTATTTGCCCTGTGTATGACAATGGGAGCGCAATAGTGACTCTTCTTACAGGAAAACAACTCTTGCTCGTAGGACCAGAAACTGCATGGGATTCAACTCCATTTCTGACTGAAAAACAAACACTAGCTTGCCTTACAAGAAACACACTCTGCTTTTGAGAAATGAGCACTCTTCTGCTCTACTGTGTTTCCTATGGGGTCCTAACAATGAGCTTGCTCAGAACAATAGAACTGTGCTTCCTACACACACGGGCCATATCTAGTTCAACTCTGCTTAGGAAACTGACAAGAACGGTAGCTCCTCTTCAGTCCAATACACTGTACTAGCTGGGAACAGACGCGAGTCCTATTTGTACTGTGTATGGCAATAGGAGCGCAATAGTGACTCTTCTTATCAGAAAACACCTCTTGCTCGTAGGACCAGAAACTGCATGGGATTCAACTCCATTTCTGACTGGGGAACAAACACTAGCTCGCCTTACAAGAAACACACTCTGCTTTTGAGAAAAGAGCACTCTTCTATTCTTCTGTGTTTCTATATGGTCCGAACAGTGTGCTTGCTCAGAACAAAAGAACTGTGCTCCCTACACACAGGGGCCATATCTAGTTCAACTCTGCTTAGGAACCTGACAAGAACAGTAGCTCAGCTTCAGTCCAATACACTGTACTTCCTGGGAACAGATGCGATTGCTATTTGCACTGTGTATGGAAATGGGAGCGCAATAGTGACTTTCCTTACCAGAAAACAACTCTTGCTCATAGGACCAAAAACTGCATGTGATTCAACTCCATTTCTGACTGGGAAACAAACGCTAGCTCGCCTTATAAGAAACACACTCTGCTTTTGAGAAAAGAGCACTCTTCTACTCTACTGTGTTTCCTAAGGGGTCCGAACAGTGAGCTTGCTCAGAACAAAAGAACTGTGCATCCTACACACACGGGCCATATCTAGTTCAACTCTGCTTAGGAAACTGACAAGAACAGTAGATCCTCTTCAGTCCAATACACTGTACATGCTGGGAACAGAGGCCAGTGCTATTTGCCCTGTGTATGACAATGGGAGCGCAATAGTGCCTCTTCTTACCAGAAAACAACTCTTGCTCGTAGGACAAGAAACTGCATGTGATTCAACTCCATTTCGGACTGGGAAACAAACGCTAGCTCGCCTTACAAGAAACACACTCTGCTTTTGAGAAAAGAACAGTCTTCTATTTTATCTGGTTCATATGGGGTCCGAACATTGAGCTTGCTCAGAACAAAAGAACTGTGCTTCCTAAACACACGGGCCGTATCTAGTTCAACTCTGCTTAGGAAACTGACAAGAACCGTAACTCCTCTTCAGTTCAATACACTGTACTTGCTGGGAACAGACGCCAGTGCTATTTGCACTGTGTATGACAATGGGAGCGAAATAGTGGCTCTTCTTACCAGAAAACAACTCTTGCTCGTTGGACCAGAAAATGCATGGGCTTCAACTCCATTTCTGACTGGGAAACAAACACTAGCACGCACTACAAGAAACACACTCTCCTTTTGAGAAAAGAGGACTCTTCTACTCTAATGTGTTTCCTATGGGGTCCGAATAGTGAGCTTGCTCAGAACAAAAGAACTGTGCTTCCTACACACAGGGGCCATATCTAGCTCAACTCTGCTTAGGAAACTGACAAGAACTGTAGATCCCCTTCAGTCCAATACACTGTACTTGCTGGGAACAAACGCGAGTGCTATTTGCACTGTGTAAGGAAATGAGAGCGCAATAGTGACTTTCCTTACCAGAAAACAACTCTTGCTCGTAGGACCAAAAACTGCATGTGATTCAACTCCACTTAGGACTGGGAAACAAACACTAGCTCGCCTTACAAGAAACACACTCTGCTTTTGAGAAAAGAGCACTCTTCTACTCTACTGTGTTTCCTATAGGACCAGAAGAGTGAGCTTGCTCAGAACAAAAGAACTGTGCTTCATACAAATACGGCCATATCTACTTCAAATCTGCTTAGGAAACTGAAAAGAACAGTAGATCCTCTTCAGTCCAATACACTGTACATGCTGGGAACAGAGGCCAGTGCTATTTGCCCTGTGTATGACAATGGGAGCGCAATAGTGACTCTTCTTACCAGAAAACAACGCTTGCTCGTAGGACAATAAACTGCATGTGTTTCAACTCCATTTAGGACTGGGAAACAAACGCTAGCTCGCCTTACAAGAAACACACTCTGCTTCTGAGAAAAGAGCACTCGCCTACTCTACTGTGTTTCCTATGGGGTCCGAACAGTGTGCTTGCTCAGAACAAAAGAACTGTGCTTCCTACACACATGGGCCATATCTAGTTCAACTCTGCTTAGGAAACTGACAAGAACAGTAGCTCCTCTTCAGTCCAATACACTGTACTTGCTGGAACAGACAGGAGTGCTATTTTCACTGTGTATGGCAAAGGGAGCACAATAGTGACTTTCCTTACCAGAAAACAACTCTTGCTCGTAGGACCAAAAACTGCATGTGATTCAACTCCATTTAGGACTGGGAAACAAACGCTAGCTTGCCTTACAAGAAACACGCTCTGCTTTTGAGAAAAGAACAGTCTTCTATTTTACTCTGGTTCATATGGGGTCCGAACATTGAGCTTGCTCAGAACAAAAGAACTGTGCTTCCTAAAGACACGTCCGTATCTAGTTCAACTCTGCTTTGGAAAGTGACAAGAACAGTAGCTCCTCTTCAGTTCAATACACTGTACATGCTGGGAACAGATGCTCTAGCTATTTGCCCTGTTTATGACAATGGGAGCGCAATAGTGACTCTTCTTACCAGAAAACAACTCTTGCTCGTAGGACAAGAATCTGCATGTGATTCAACTCCATTTAGGACTGGGAAACAAACGCTAGCTTGCCTAACAAGAAACACACTCTGATTTTGAGAAAAGAGCACTCTTCTACTCTACTGTGTTTCCTATGGAGTCCGAACAGTGAGATTGCTCAGAACAAAAGAACTGTGCTTCCTACAAACACGGGCCATATCTAGTTCAACTCTGCTTAGGAAACTGACAAGAACGGTAGCTCCTCTTCAGTCCAATACACTGTACTAGCTGGGAACAGACGCGAGTGCTATTTGCCCTGTGTGTGGCAATAGGAGCACAATAGTGACTCTTCTTATCAGAAAACAACTCTTATTCATAGGACAAGAAACTGCATTGGATTCAACTCCTTTCTGACTGGGAAACAAACACTAGCTCGCCTTACAAGAAACACACTCTGCTTTTGAGAAAAGAGCACTCTTCTACTCTACTGTGTTTCCTATGTGGTCCGAATAGTGAGCTTGCTCAGAACAAAAGAACTGTGCTTCCTACACACAGGGGCCATATCTAGTTCAACTCTGCTTCGGAAACTGACAAGAACAGTAGCTCCGCTTCAGTCCAATACACTGTACTTGCTGGGAACAGGTGCGAGTGCTATTTACACTGTATATGGCAATGGGAGGGCAACAGTGACTTTATTACCAGAAAACAACTCTTGCTCGTAGGACCAAAAACTGCATGTGATTCAACTCCATTTAGGACAGGAAAACAAACGCTAGCTCGTCTTACAAGAAACACACTCTGCTTTTGAGAAAAGAGCAGTCTTCTACTCTACTGTGTTTCCTATGGGGCCCGAACATTGAGCTTGCTCAGAACAAAAGAACTGTGCTTCCTACACACATGGGCCATATCTAGTTCATCTCTGCTTAGGAAACTGACAAGAACAGTAGCTCCGCTTCAGTCCAATACACTGTACTTCCTGAGAACAAACGCGAGTCCTATTTGCACTGTGTATGGAAATGGGAGCGCAATAGTGACTTTCCTTACCAGAAAACACCTCTTGCTCGTAGGACCAGAAACTGCATGGGATTCAACTCCATTTCTGACTGGGAAACAAACACTAGCTCGCCTTACAAGAAACACACTCTGCTTTTGAGAAAAGAGCACTCTTCTACTCTACTGTGTTTCCTATGGGGTCCGAACAGTGAGCTTGCTCAGAACAAAAGAACTGTGCTTCCTACACACAGGGGCCATATCTAGTTCAACTCTCCTTAGGAAACTGACAAGAACAGTAGCTCCTCTTCAGTCCAATACACTGTACTTGCTGGGAACAGATGCGAGTGCTATTTGCACTGTGTATGGCAATGGGAGCACAATAGTGACTTTATTACCAGAAAACACCTCTTGCTCATAGGACCAGAAACTGCATGGGAATCAACTCCATTTCTGACTGGGAAACAAACACTAGCTCGCCTTATAAGAAACACACTCTGCTTTTGAGAAAGAGCACTCTTCTACTCTAATGTCTTTTCTATGGGGTCCGAACAGTGAGCTTGCTCAGAACAAAAGAACTGTGCTTCCTACACACAGGGGCCATATCTAGTTCAACTCTGCTTAGGAAACTGACAAGAACAGTAGCTCCACTTCAGTCCAATACACTGTACTTGCTGGGAACAGACGCCAGTGCTATTTGCCCTGTGTATGACAATGGGAGCGCAATAGTGACTCTTCTTACCAGAAAACAACTCTTTCTCGGAGGACCAGAAACTGCATGGGATTCAACTCCATTTCTGACTGAAAAACAAACACTAGCTTGCCTTACAAGAAACACACTCTGCTTTTGAGAAATGAGCACTCTTCTGCTCTACTGTGTTTCCTATGGGGTCCTAACAATGAGCTTGCTCAGAACAATAGAACTGTGCTTCCTACACACACGGGCCATATCTAGTTCAACTCTGCTTAGGAAACTGACAAGAACGGTAGCTCCCCTTCAGTCCAATACACTGTACTAGCTGGGAACAGACGCGAGTCCTATTTGTACTGTGTATGGCAATAGGAGCGCAATAGTGACTCTTCTTATCAGAAAACACCTCTTGCTCGTAGGACCAGAAACTGCATGGGATTCAACTCCATTTCTGACTGGGGAACAAACACTAGCTCGCCTTACAAGAAACACACTCTGCTTTTGAGAAAAGAGCACTCTTCTATTCTTCTGTGTTTCTATATGGTCCGAACAGTGAGCTTGCTCAGAACAAAAGAACTGTGCTCCCTACACACAGGGGCCATATCTAGTTCAACTCTGCTTAGGAACCTGACAAGAACAGTAGCTCAGCTTCAGTCCAATACACTGTACTTCCTGGGAACAGATGCGATTGCTATTTGCACTGTGTATGGAAATGGGAGCGCAATAGTGACTTTCCTTACCAGAAAACAACTCTTGCTCATAGGACCAAAAACTGCATGTGATTCAACTCCATTTCTGACTGGGAAACAAACGCTAGCTCGCCTTATAAGAAACACACTCTACTTTTGAGAAATAAGCACTCTTCTACTCTACTGTGTTTCCTAAGGGGTCCGAACATTGAGCTTGCTCAGAACAAAAGAACTGTGCATGCTACACACACGGGCCATATCTAGTTCAACTCTGCTTAGGAAACTGACAAGAACAGTAGATCCTCTTCAGTCCAATACACTGTACATGCTGGGAACAGAGGCCAGTGATATTTGCCCTGTGTATGACAATGGGAGCGCAATAGTGCCTCTTCTTACCAGAAAACAACTCTTGCTCGTAGGACAAGAAACTGCATGTGATTCAACTCCATTTAGGACTGGGAAACAAACGCTAGCTCGCCTTACAAGAAACACACTCTGCTTTTGAGAAAAGAGTACTCTTCTACTCTACTGTGTTTCCTATGCGGTCCGAACATTGAGCTTGCTCAGAACAAAAGAACTGTGCTTCCTACACACACGGGCCATATCTAGTTCAACTCTGCTTAGGAAACTGACAAGAACAGTAGCTCCTCTTCAGTCCAATACACTGTACTTGCTGGGAACAGACGCGAGTGCTATTGGCACTGTGTATGGCAATGGGAGTGCAATAGTGACTTTCCTTACAAGAAAACAACTCTTGCTCGTAGGACCAGAAACTGCATGTGATTCAGCTCCACTTAGGACTGGGAAACAAATGCTAGCTCGCCTTACAAGAAACACACTCTGCTTTTGAGAAAAGAGCACTCTTCTACTCTACTGTGTTTCCCTTGTGGTCCGAACAGTGAGCTTGCTCAGAACAAAGAACTGTGCTTCCTACACACACGGACCATATGTAGTTCAACTCTGCTTAGGAAAGTGACAAGAACAGTATATCCTCTTCAGTCCAATACACTGTATTTGCTGGAACAGACGCGAGTGCTATTTGCACTGTGTATGGCAAAGGGAGCGCAATAGTGACTTTCCTTACCAGAAAACAACTCTTGCTCTTAGGACCAAAAACTGCATGTGATTCAACTCCATTTAGGACTGGGAAACAAACGCTAGCTCGCCTTACAAGAAACACACTCTGCTTTTGAGAAAAGAGCACTCTTCTACTCTACTGTGTTTCCTATGGGGTCTGAACATTGAGCTTGCTCAGAACAAAAGAACTGTGCTTCCTACACACACGGGCCATATCTAGTTCAACTCTGCTTAGGAAACTGACAAGAACAGTAGCTCCTCTTCAGTCCAATACACTGTACATGCTGGGAACAGACGCGAGTGCTATTGGCACTGTGTATGGCAATGGGAGCGAAATAGTGACTTTCCTTACCAGAAAATAACTCTTGCTCGTAGGACCAGAAACTGCATGTGATTCAGCTCCATTTAGGACTGGTAAACAAATGCTAGCTCGCCTTACAAGAAACACACTCTGCTTTTGAGAAAAGAGCACTCTTCTACTCTACTGTGTTTCCCTTGGGGTCCGAACAGTGAGCTTGCTCAGAACAAAAGAACTGTGCTTCCTACACACAGGGGCCATATCTAGCTCAACTCTGCTTAGGAAACTCACAAGAACTGTAGATCCCCTTCAGTCCAGTACACTGTACTTGCTGGGAACAAACGCGAGTGCTATTTGCACTGTGTATGGAAATGAGAGCGCAATAGTGACTTTCCTTACCAGAAAACAACTCTTGCTCGTAGGACCAAAAACTGCATGTGATTCAACTCCACTTAGGACTGGGAAACAAACACTAGCTCGCCTTACAAGAAACACACTCTGCTTTTGAGAAAAGAGCACTCTTCTACTCTACTGTGTTTCCTATAGGACCAGAAGAGTGAGCTTGCTCAGAACAAAAGTACTGTGCTTCATACAAATACGGCCATATCTACTTCAATTCTGCTTAGGAAACTGAAAAGAACAGTAGATCCTCTTCAGTCCAATACACTGTACATGCTGGGAACAGAGGCCAGTGCTATTTGCCCTGTGTATGACAATGGGAGCGCAATAGTGACTCTTCTTACCAGAAAAAAACTCTTGCTCGTAGGACAATAAACTGCATGTGTTTCAACTCCATTTAGGACTGGGAAACAAACGCTAGCTCGCCTTACAAGAAACACACTCTGCTTTTGAGAAAAGAGCACTCTTCTACTCGACTGTTTTTCCTATGGGGTCCGAACAGTGAGCTTGCTCAGAAAAAAAGAACTGTGCTTTATACACACAGAGGCCGTATCTAGTTCAGCTCTGCTTAGGAAACTGAAAAGAACAGTAGCTCCGCTTCAGTCCAATACACTGTACTTGCTGGGAACAGATGCGAGTGCTATTTGCACTGTGTATGGAAATGGAGCGCAATAGTGACTTTCCTTACCAGAAAACAACTCTTGCTGGTAGGACCAGAAACTGCATGGGATTCAACTCCATTTAGGACTGGGAAACAAACGCTAGCTCGCCTTACAAGAAACACACTCTGCTTTTGAGAAAAGAGCACTCTTCTACTCTACTGTGTTTCCTATAGGGCCAGAAGAGTGAGTTTGCTCAGAACAAAAGAACTGTGCTTCCTACAAATACGGCCATATATAGTTCAATTCTGCTTAGGAAACTGACAAGAACAGTAGATCCTCTTCAGTCCATTACACTGTACATGCTGGGAACAGAGGCCCGTGCTATTTGCCCTGTGTATGACAATGGGAGCGAAATAGTACCTCTTCTTACCAGAAAACAACTTTTGCTCGTAGGACAAGAAACTGCATGTGATTCAACTCCATTTAGGACTGGGAAACAAACGCTAGCTCGCCTTACAAGAAACACACTCTGCTTTTGAGAAAAGAGCACTCGCCTACTCTACTGTGTTTCCTATGGGGTCCGAACAGTGAGCTTGCTCAGAACAAAAGAACTGTGCTTCCTACACACATGGGCCATATCTAGTTCAACTCTGCTTAGGAAACTGACAAGAACAGTAGCTCCTCTTCAGTCCAATACACTGTACTTGCTGGAACAGACAGGAGTGCTATTTTCACCGTGTATGGCAAAGGGAGCACAATAGTGACTTTCCTTACCAGAAAACAACTCTTGCTCGTAGGACCAAAAACTGCATGTGATTCAACTCCATTTAGGACTGGGAAACAAACGCTAGCTTGCCTAACAAGAAACACGCTCTGCTTTTGAGAAAAGAACAATCTTCTATTTTACTCTGGTTCATATGGGGTCCGAACATTGAGCTTGCTCAGAACAAAAGAACTGTGCTTCCTAAACACACGTCCGTATCTAGTTCAACTCTGCTTAGGAAAGTGACAAGAACAGTAGCTCCTCTTCAGTTCAATACACTGTACTTCCTGGGAACAGACGCCAATGCTCTTTGCCCTGTTTATGACAATGGGAGCGCAATAGTGACTCTTCTTACCAGAAAACAACTCTTGCTCGTAGGACTAGAAACTGCATGTGATTCAACTCCATTTAGGACTGGGAAACAAACGCTAGCTCGCCTTACAAGAAACACACTCTGCTTTAGAGAAAAGAGCTCTCTTCCACTCTACTGTGTTTCCTATAGGGCCAGAAGAGTGAGCTTGCTCAGAACAAAAGAACTGTGCTTCCTACACACGGGCCATAACTAGTTCAACTCTGCTTAGGAAACTGACAAGAACAGTAGCTCCTCTTCAGTCCGATACACTGTACTTGCTGGGAACAGACGCGAGTGCTATTTGCATTGTGTATGGCAATGGGAGCGCAATAGTGACTTTCCTTATTAGAAAACAACTCTTGATCGTAGGACCAGAAACTGCATATGATCAACTCCATTTAGGACTGGGAAACAAATGCTAGCTCGCCTTACATGAAACACACTCTGCTTTTGAGAAAAGAGCACTCTTCTACTCTACTGTGTTTCCTATGCGGTCCAAACAGTGAGCTTGCTCAGAACAAAAGAACTGTGCTTCCTACACGCACGGACCATATCTAGTTCAATTCTGCTTAGAAAACTGACAAGAACAGTAGCTCCTATTCAGTACAATACACTGTACTTGATGGGAAAAGACGCGAGTGCTATTTGACTTGTAAAGGGCAATGGGAGCGCAATTGTGACTTTCCTTACCAGAAAACAACTCTTGTTCATAGGACCAGAAACTGCTTGTGATTCAACTCCTTTTAGGACTAGGAAACAAACGCTAGCTCGCCTTACAAGAAACACATTCTGCTTTAGAGAAAAGAGCACTCTTCTACTCTACTGTGTTTCCTATGGAGTCCAAACAGTGAGCTTGCTCAGAACAAAAGAACTGTGCTTCCTACACACGCGGGACATATCTAGTTCAACTCTGCTTAGGAAACTGACAAGAACAGTAGCTCCTCTTCAGTCCGATACACTGTACTTGCTGGGAACAGACATGAGAGCTATTTGCACTATGTATGGCAAGGGGAGCACAATAGTGACTTTCCTTACCAGAAAACAACTCTTGCTCTTAGGACCAGAAACTGCATGTGATTCAACTCCATTTAAGACTGGGAAACAAACGCTAGCTCGCCTTACAAGAAACACACTCTGCTTTAGAGTAAAGAGCACTCTTCTACTCTACTGTGTTTCCTATGGTGTCCGAACAGTGAGCTTGCTCAGAACAAAAGAACTGTGCTTCCTAAATACACGGCCATATATATTTCAATTCTGCTTAGGAACCTGACAAGAACAGTAGATCCTCTTCAGTCCAATACACTGTACTTCCTGGGAACAGACGCTAGTGCTATTTGTCCTATGTATGGCAATGGCAGTGCAATAGTGACTCTTCTTACCAGAAAACAACTCTTGTTCGTAGGACCAGAAACTGCATGTGATTCAACTCCATTTAGGACTGGGAAACAAACGCTAGCTCGCCTTCCAAGAAACACACTCTGCTTTAGAGAAAAGAGCACTCTTCCACTCTACTGTGTTTCCTATAGGGCCAGAACAGTGAGCTTGCTCAGAACAAAATAACTGTGCTTCCTATACACGGGCCATAACTAATTCAACTCTGCTTAGGAAACTGACAAGAACAGTAGCTCCTCTTCAGTCCGATACACTGTACTTGCTGGGAACAGACGCGAGTGCTATTTGCACTGTGTATGGCAATTGGAGCGCAATAGTGACTTTCCTTACCAGAAAACAACTCTTGATCATAGGACTAGAAACTGCATATGATCAACTCCATTTAGGACTGGGAAACAAATGCTAGCTCGCCTTACATGAAACACACTCTGCTTTTGAGAAAAGAGCACTCTTCTACTCTACTGTGTTTCCTATGGGGTCCAAACAGTGAGCTTGCTCAGAACAAAAGAACTGTGCTTCCTACACGCACGGACCATATCTAGTTCAATTCTGCTTAGTAAACTGACAAGAACAGTAGCTCCTATTCAGTCCAATACACTGTACTTGCTGGGAAAAGACGCGAGTGCTATTTGCCTTGTAAAGGGCAATGGGAGCGCAATAGTGACTTTCCTTACCAGAAAACAACTCTTGCTCTTAGGACCAGAAACTGCATGTGATTCAACTCCATTTAGGACTAGGAAACAAACGCTAGCTCGCCTTACAAAAACACACTCTGCTTTTGAGAAAAGAGCACTCTTCTACTCTACTGTGTTTCCTATGTGTTCCGAAAAGTGAGCTTGCTCAGAACAAAAGAACTGTGCTTCCTACACACACGGCCATATCTAGTTCAATTCTGCTTAGGAACCTGACAAGAACAGTAGATCCTTTACAGTCCAATACACTGTACTTGCTGGGAACAGACGCCAGTGCTAATAGTCCTGTGTATGGCAATGGCAGCGCAATAGTGACTCTTCTTACCAGAAAACAACTCTTGTTCGTAGGACCAGAAACTGCATGTGATTCAACTCCATTTATGACTGGCAAACAAAAGCTAGCTCACCTTACAAGAAACACACTCTGCTTTAGAGAAAAGAGCACACTTCTAATCTACTGTGTTTCCTAAAGGGCCAGAACAGTGAGCTTGCTCAGAACAAAAGAACTGTGCTTCCTACACACGGGCCATATCTAGTTCAACTCTGCTTAGGAAACTGAGAAGAACAGTAGCTCCTCTTCAGTCCAATACACTGTACTTGCAGGGAACAGACGCGATTGCTATTTGCACTGTGTATGGCATTGGAGCACAATAGTGTCTTCTCTTACCAGAAAACAACTCTTGCTCGTAGGACCAGAAACTGCATGGATTCAACTCCATTTAGGACTGGGAAACAAACGCTAGCTCGCCTTACAAGAAACACACTCTGCTTTTAAGAAAAGAGCACTCTTCTACTCTACTTTCTTTCTTATGGTGTCCGAAAAGTGAGCTTGCTCAGAACAAAAAAAACTTTTCTTCCTACACACACGGCCGTATCTAGTTCAATTCTGATTAAGAACCTCCAAGAACAGTAGATCCTCTTCAGTCCAATACACTGTACTTGCGGGGAACAGACGAGAGTGCTATTTGCACTGTGTATGGCATTGGAGCACAATAGTGACTTGTCTTACCAGAAAACAACTCTTGCTCGTAGGACAAAAAACTGCATGTAACTCAACTCCATTTAGGACTGGGAAACAAACGCTAGCTCGCCTTACAAGAAACACACTCTGCTTTTGAGAAAAGAGCACTCTTCTACTCTACTGTGTTTCCTATGTGTTCCGAACAGTGAGCTTGCTCAGAACAAAAAAACTGTGCTTCCTACACACACGGGCATATCTAGTTCAAGTCTGCTTAGGAACCTGACAAGAACAGTAGATCCTCTTCAGTCTAATACACTGTACTCTCTGGGAACAGACGCCAGTGCTATTTGTCCTGTGTATGGCAATGGCAGCGCAATAGTGACTCTTCTTACCAGAAAACAACTCTTGCTTGTAGGACCAGAAACTGCATGTGATTCAACTCCATTTAGGACTGGGAATCAAAAGCTAGCTCACCTTACAAGAAACACACTCTGCTTTAGAGAAAAGAGCACTCTTCTACTCTACTGTGTTTCCTATAGGGCCAGAACAGTGAGCTTGCTCAGAACAAAAGAACTGTGCTTCCTACACACGGGCCATATCTAGTTCAACTCTGCTTAGGAAACTGACAAGAACAGTAGCTCCTCTTCAGTTCGATACACTGTACTTGCTGGGAACAGACACGAGTGATATTTGCACTGTGTATGTCAATGGGAGCGCAATAGTGACTTTTCTTACCAGAAAACAACTCTTCTTTGTAAGACCAGAAACTGCATGTGATTCAACTCCATTTAGGACTGGGAAACAAACACGAGCTCGCCTTACAAGAAACACACTCTGCTTTTGAGAAAAGAGCACTCTTCTACTCTACTGTGTTTCCTATGGTGTCCGAACAGTGAGCTTGGTCAGAACAAAAGAACTGTCCTTCCTACAAACACGGCCATATCTAGTTCAAGTCTGCTTAGGAACCTGACAAGAACAGTAGATCCTCTTCAGTCCAATACACTATACTTGCTGGGAACAGACGCCAGTGCTATTTGTCCTGTGTATGGCAAAGGCAGCGCAACAGTGACTCTTCTTACCAGAAAACAACTCTTGTTCGTAGGACCAGAAACTGCATGTGATTCCACTCCATTTAGGACTCAGAAACAAACTCTAGCTCGCTTTACAAGAAGAACACTCTGCTTTTGAGAAAAGAGCACTCTTATACTCTACTGTGTTTCCTAGGTGTTCCGAAAAGTGAGCTTGCTCAAAACAAAAAAACTGTGCTTCCTACACACACGGCCATATCTAGTTCAAGTTTGCTTAGGTACCTGACAAGAACAGTAGATCCTCTTCAGTCCAATACACTGTACTTGCTGGAAAGAGACGCCAGTGCTATTTGTCCTGTGTATCGCAATGGCAGCGCAATAGTGACTCTTCTTACCAGAAAACAACTCTTGCTTGTAGGACCAGAAACTGCATGTGATTCAACTCCATTTAGGACTGGCAAACAAAAGCTTGCTCACCTTCCAAGAAACACACTCTGCTTTAGAGAAAAGAGCAAACTTCTACTCTACTGTGTTTCCTATAGGGCCAGAAGAGTGAGCTTGATCAGAACAAAAGAACTGTGCTTCCTACACAGGGGCCATATCTAGTTCAACTCTGCTTAGGAAACTGAGAAGAACAGTAGCTCCTCTTCAATCCAATACACTGTACTTGCAGGGAACAGACGCGAGTGCTATTTGCACTGTGTATGGCATTTGGAGCACAATAGTGATTCGTCTTACCAGAAAACAACTCTTGCACGTAGGACAAAAAACTGCATGTGACTCAACTCCATTTAGGACTGGGAAACAAACGCTAGCTCGCCTTACAAGAAACACACTCTGCTTTTGAGAAAAGAGCACTCTTCTACTCTACTGTGTTTCCTATGGTGTCCGAACAGTGAGCTTGCTCAGAACAAAAGAACTGTGCTTCCTACACACACGGCCATATCTAGTTCAATTCTGCTTAGGAACCTGACAAGAACAGTAGATCCTCTTCACTCCAATACACTGTACTTGCTGGGAAGAGACGCCAGTTCTATTTGTCCTGTGTATGGCAATGGCAGCACAATAGTGACTTTCCTTACCAGAAAACAACTCTTGCTCGTAGGACCAGAAACTGCATGTGATTCAACTCCATTTAGGACTAGGAAACAAACGCTAGCACGCCTTACAAAAACACACTCTGCTTTTGAGAAAAGAGCACTCTTCTACTCTACTGTGTTTCCTATGTGTTCCGAACAGTGAGCTTGCTCAGAACAAAAAAACTGTGCTTCCTACACACACGTGCATATCTAGTTCAAGTCTGCTTAAGAACCTGACAAGAACAGTAGATCCTCTTCAGTCCAATACACTGTACTTGCTGGGAACAGACGCCAGTGCTGTTTCTCCTGTGTATGGCAATGGCAGTGCAATAGTGTCTCTTCTTACCAGAAAACAACTCTTGCTCCTAGGAACAGAAACTGCATGTGATTCCACTCCATTTAGGACTGGGAAACAAACGCTAGCTCGCCTTAAAAGAAACACACTCTGCTTTTGAGAAAAGATCACTCTTCTACTCTACTGTTTTTCCTATAGGGCCAGAACAGTGAGCTTGCTCAGAACAAAAGAACTGTGCTTCCTACACACACGGCCATATCTAGTTCAAGTCTGCTTAGAAACCTGACAAGAACAGTAGATCCTCTTCAGTCCTATACACTGTAATTTTTGGGAACAGACGCCAGTGCTGTTT